>NC_048583.1:4181622-4224122 GCF_013265735.2 Oncorhynchus mykiss | reverse complement strand
ATGTGCGGGGGTACAGATTAGTCAAGGTAATTAAGGTAATAACAGTCTATGACTTGGGTGGCTGGACTATTTTACAATTTTTAGGGCCTTCCTGGTATAGAGGTCCTGGATGACAGGAAGCTTGGCCCCAGTGATGTACTGGGCCGTACGCTCTACCCTCTGTAGTGCCTTGCAGTCGGAGGCCGAGCAGTTGCCATACCAGGTAGTGATGCAACAGGTCAGGATACCTCAGGTCTGATTATGGCTATGTACGTCTCGCAGAACTTCATATAATAATAATAACAAAATATGTTTATGGATTTCATAAAGGCCGATAAAAGATGGCGCCGACAGAGATGGCAGCATCGCTTCAAGTCTTTAGGAAACTACATTCCTAAAGAAAATACTGTACTTTTTACTCCATACATTTTCCTTGACACCTAAAAGTACTAGTTACGTTTTGAATGCTTAGCAGGACAGAAAAATTGTCAAACTCACGCACTTGTCAAGAGAACATCCCTGGTCATCTACTGCCTCTGATCTGGAGGACTCACTAAACGCATATGTTTTGTTTGTAAATTATGTCTGAGTGTTGGAGTGTGCCCCTGGCTATCCGTAAATTATTATTATTTTTAAATGTTGCCATCTGGTTTCCTTAATATAAGGAATTTGAAATTATTTATACTTGATTTATATATGATTTATAACAACGCCTCTTCAACCTCAGGAGGCTGAATAAATGTGGCTTGTCACCAAAAACCCTCACAAACTTTTACAGATGCACAATTGAGAGCATCCTGTCAGGCTTTTATCACGGCTTGGTACAGCAACTGCCCTCAAAAGCAAGGCTCTCCAGAGGTTGGTGCGGTCTGCACAACGCATCACCGGGGGCAAACTACCTACCCTCCAGGACACCTACAGCACCCGATGTCATAGGAAGGCCAAAAAGATCATCAAGGACAATAACCACCAGAGCCACTGCCTGTTCACCCCGCTATCATCCAGAAGGCGAGGTCAGTACAGGTGCATCAAAGCTGGAACCGAGAGACTGAAAAACAGCTACTATCTCAAGGCCATCAGATTGTTAAACAGCCATCACTAGCACTGAGAGGCGGCTGCCTACCTTCAGATTTGATATCATTGGCCACTTTAATAAATGGAACACACGTCACTTTAAGAATGTTTACATATCTCGCATTACTCATCTCATATGTATATACGGTACACTGTATCATATGAATCTATTCTTTATCATCTATTGCATCTTAACCGCTCTATCACTGCTCATCCTTATATTTTATATCTTTACTAAACTCAGCAAAAAAAGAAACGTCCTCTCACTGTTCAACTGCGTATTTTTCAGCAAACTTAACATGTGTAAATATTTGTATGAACATAACAAGATTCAACAATTGAGACAAACTGAACAAGTTCCACAGACATGTGACTAACAGAAATTGAATAATGTGTCCCTGAGCAAAGGGGGGTCAAAATCAAAAGTAACAGTCAGTATCTGGTGTGGCCACCAGCTGCATTGAGTACTGTAGTGCATCTCCTCCTCATGGACACCTGCAAGTTCCCGTAAATTTCTGGGGGGAATGGCCCTAGTCCTCCCAGAGATCCTGGCTCGTTCCTGGCTATGGCAGAATACTGACATTCCTGTCTTGCAGGAAATCACACACAGAACAAGATGATGCTGTGACACACCGCCCCAGACCATGACGGAACCTCCACCTCCAAATCGATCCCGCTCCAGAGTACAGGCCTCGGTGTAACGCTCATTCCTTCAACAATAAACGCGAATCCGACCATCACCCCTGGTGAGACAAAACCATGACTCATCAGTAAAGAGCACTTTTTGCCAGTCCTGTCTGGTCCAGCGACATTGGGTTTGTGCCCATAGGCAACATTGTTGTTGGTGATGTCTGGTGAGGACCTGCCTTACAAGGCCTACAAGCCCTCAGTCTAGCCTCTCTCAACCAATTGCGGACAGTCTGAGCACTGATGGAGGGATTGTGCGTTCCTGGTGTTACACGGGCAGTTGTTGTTGCTATCCTGTATCTGTCCCGCAGGTGTGATGTTCGGATGTACCGATCCTGTGCAGGTGTTACACGTGGTCTGCCACTACGAGGACGATCAGCTGTCCATCCTGTCTCCCTGTAGCACTGTCTTCGGCGTCTCACAGTATGGACATTGTAATTTATTGCCCTGGCCACATCTGCAGTCTTCATGCCTCCTTGCAGCATGCCTAAGGCACGTTCACGCAGATGAGCAGGGGCATTTTTCTTTTGGTGTTTTTCAGAGTCAGTATAAAGGCCTCTTTAGTGTCCTAGGTTTTCATAACTGTGACCTTAATTGCCTACTGTCTGTAAGTTGTTGTTGTCTTAACGACCATTCCACAGGTGTATGTTCATTCATTGTTTATGGTTCATTGAACAAGCATGGAAAACAGTGTTCAAACCCTTTACAATGAAGATCTGTGAAGTTATTTGGAGTTTTACGATATTATCCTTGAAAGACAGGGTCCTGAAAAAGGGAATTTTCTTTTTTTGCTGGGTTTAGATTGTGTGTATTAGGTTTTGTTGTGGAATTTGTTAGATATTAGAATTTGTTAGATATTAGGTTTTGTTAGATGCTGCTGCACTGTCAGATCTAGAAGCATAAGCATTTCCCTACACTCGCAATAACATCTGCTAACCATGTGTATGTGACCAATAAAATTTGATTTGATATATATAGCGTTTGTGTATTAGATATTACACTCCAGGGAGATTTGATTTTAGCATATTGTTCCATGATAGGGGAAATTACTCTCTCTGCCCTTTCTACCTATGGGAGGAGAGATCACTGGCACCGGGGGGTTTCTAAACCAATCAGATTCCCCAGGCCCTCCTCTCCATTGCAACAACGACCCACAATGGAACAACAAACCTCAAATAACACCTAATATTGCACTGTCATCATACCACAACCCCAAAAAGGAGAGATAGGAAACTGAGAAAGAAGGGAACGGAGGAAGAGAGGAGCAGAAATCATTTGGGCCAGCTTATAAAAGGATTAGAGTTGACACACATCCCAAATGAAAGTGTCTGTAAGTATTAGTCCTTGTCACAGCAGCAACCGTAGCTAGCGCAGTGCTAGCAGCCCCTCCACATCATGTTTATGGGAAGATGCTAGCTTCCTTAGCCTACCCCCCCTCCTTCCTACCCTGAACGAGTAGGGACGGGCAATTATAGGCGGTCAAAACATTTTTCATGGATGATTTCTCCCGACGCAGCTGGAGAAGAGAGAGAGAGAGGGAAGAGGAGGGGGGAGAAGAGAGGAGGAGGAAGGTATCCTGAACCGAAACCCTTTTAGTGTCTCAGCATGTCGGCAGGGGGGATGGAAGGAAGGGGGAGTTGAAGGACGAAAGTGGTGCCTTTGCAGAGGTGATGCCTGGAAGTGCACAAGCATGCAGGCACATAGACACACACAGGCACATAGACACATCACGGTGGTGGTACAAATGACTAGGACCATCTGAGTGCATTACACAGTCCATTACCCTCCCAGAATGAGCCTACATAAGAATGTCACATGACAATGGAGGAAATGAGAAGAAGTGGATGGAGAGGAGCTAGTGTTTCCATTGACTCAGACAATGTCCCATTAATCACACTGATACAAATGTGGACCAGCACCCTGGAAAGACCTGTCTCTCTGACTAGTGTGAGGCAAAATGCACCCTATTCCCCATATGGCCTTAGTCAAAAGTAGTACACTATATAGGGAATAGAGTACCATTTGGGACATAACGATTCTGTGAGTGCAAATAGTTTTAAAAAAATGGGCCAGGAATTTTTCCTCTCCAAATGATTCTGTTCCCTACTTGTAGCTGAATGATATGATATAACTCCAGGCTATAACTAGGGCCAGGAGTTTTTCCTCTCCAAATGATTCTGTTCCCTACTTGTAGCTGAATGATATGATATAACTCCAGGCTATAACTAGGGCCAGGAGTTTTTCCTCTCCAAATGATTCTGGTCCCTACTTGTAGCTGAATGATATGATAGAACTCCAGGCTATAACATGGGCCAGGAGTTTTTCCTCTCCAAATGATTCTGGACCCTAGTAGCATCAACACACACCAACAACACACAACAACATCACACACCATCAACACATACCACACCATCACACACACACCATCAACTCAACTAAACTCAACATCACACACACACACACACACACACACACACACACACACACACACACACACACACACACACACACACACACACAGACACACACATTCCACAATGTAACATACTGTACACACACATCATGGTCACATACCACAACATCACACACACACACCATCAACACACTACACCATCACACACATACACACACACACACACACACACATTCAACACATTCCACAACATCACACACACACACACACACACACAACACATACCACAACATCACACACACCATCAACACATGCAACGACACCCTCAGTCAACAAACACACAAAGACGCCCTTTTGAGATTGAATCGTTGCAAAATTAAAACAGAGCAAATTCATGAATTATAAATGGTATTAAAAAAGTGCAGGGATATAATTGATGATTCATTCCAATACCCCAAAGCCAATCGAGCAGTAGGCTAATGAAGAGAGGGGGGATTTAATCGAACCAGAAAGAAATCTCCTCCTTTAAATTGTGTTAAGGTTATTTTATGCTGATAAGATGCATGCTGCAATCACAGCACCTGGGGGCCTGTTGGGGAGAGCTCTGACGAACCCTCTTGTGAGTTTAATGTTCCTTTCCCTCTCCGCGACACCAATGATGTCCTCATCTCAAGAGTCTCAAGAGCCATCTCTGTTTATCCTCAAAACTTGTTTTTGCCTAATTTAGCCCTGAAAGTTAAGTAAAATAGGGTGAAGGCAAAGTTTTATATGAGGGAAAGGGGACAGGTTGGTGTGTGTGTGTGTGTGTGTGTGTGTGTGTGTGTGTGTGTGTGTGTGTGTGTGTGTGTGTGTGTGTGTGTGTGTGTGTGTGTGTGTGTGTGTGTGTGTGTGTGTGAGCGAGCGAGCGAACGAGCGAGAAACAGCAAGAGAGAGCAAGAGAGAAAAAGATCACAGAAGTTAGATCAAATCAATTTAGAGTGGAAGAGTATGTGAATCGTAACTGTGTGGGCTAAACTAAATTTTTCATGAAAAAACAGAAATTCCCACTTGACATTCATCTCAAGTTAGGATTCATTCAGCCTATATACAACTGGGGCAAAACGACTATACACTGAGTGTACAAAACATTAGGAACACCTGCTCTCTCCATGACATGCACTGACCAGGTGAATCCAGGGTGAAAGCTATGAACCCTTGATGATGTCACTTGTTAAATCCACTTCAATCAGTGTAGATGAAGGGGAGGAGACCGGTTAAAGAAGGATTTTTAAGCCTTGAGACAATTGAGACATGGATTGTGTATGTGTGTCATTCAGAGGGTGAACGGGCAAGACAAAAGATTTAAGTGCCTTTGAATGGGGTATGGTAGTAGGTGCCAACCGCAGCGGTTTGAGTGTGTCAAGAACTGCAACGCTACTGGGTTTTTCACCCTCAACAGTTTGCATTGGAGTCAACATGGGCAAGCATCCCTGTGGAACCATTTTGACACCTTGTAGTCCATGACCAGGCACATTCAGGCTGTTCTGAGGGCAAAATATTGCAGTTCAATATTAGGAAGGTGTTCCTAATGTTTTGTCGCTCAGTGTATATAGTATTTGCAGCAGCTACAGAACCACAGAAACACAATACAGGATCTAATGCTCTAGAAAAGCTGGTCATGTCTGTCCACATTGATGCCAAAGGGAATCATGACTGTACTGGATTGCATTGTTCCTCAACTACTGTGGATACTAGAGATTGTTCTAGAAATGGCTGCCTAGCGGCTACAGAAGCTACTACCAGACAGACATGTGACATCCCCCAGCAAGAGTTTGGGACGAGGGTGTCACAGATCCATGGCTCTGTTGCAATATCCACACAAGTACACCGTTTAGGAGGAAGCTATGGGTGTGTCTGAAAGGGTATCTTATGTACTATATAGTGCAGTGCACTACTATTGACCAGGGCCCATAGGGCTAAAGTAGTACACTATATAGGGCACAGGATTCCACTTCAGACACAGTCTGTGTATTGGACAAGTGGTACAATAGTATGGATATTGGAACGTAGCCATACCGTCACCATAGTGACAGACCCTAGTACTGTACTGACCCCCATAATAAACCTGAGACCTAGTCCAGCTGTAGTAACAGACCCTAGTACTGTACTGACCTCCATAATAAACCTGAGACCTAGTCTAGCTGTAGTGACAGACCCTAGTACTGTACTGACCTCCATAATAAACCTGAGACCTAGTCCAGCTGTAGTGACAGACCCTAGTACTGTACTGACCACCATAATAAACCTGAGACCTAGTCCAGCTGTAGTAAGACCCTAGTACTGTACTGACCACCATAATAAACCCGATACCTAGTCCAGCTGTAGTGACAGACCCTAGTACTGTACTGACCACTATAATAAACCTGAGACCAAGTCCAGCTGTAGTGACAGACCCTAGTACTGTACTGACCACCATAATAAACCTGAGACCTAGTGACAGACCCTAGTACTGTACTGACCACTATAATAAACCTGAGACCTAGTGACAGACCCTAGTACTGTACTGACCACCATAATAAACCTGAGAACTAGTGACAGACCCTAGTACTGTACTGACCACCATAATAAACCTGAGAACTAGTGACAGACCCTAGTACTGTACTGACCACTATAATAAACCTGAGACCTAGTGACAGACCCTAGTACTGTACTGACCACCATAATAAACCTGAGACCTAGTGACAGAGCCTAGTACGGTACTGACCACCATAATAAACCTGAGACCTAGTGACAGACCCTAATACTGTACTGACCACAATAATAAACCTGAGACCTAGTGACAGACCCTAGTACTGTACTGACCACCACAATAAACCTGAGAACTAGTGACAGACTCTAGTACTGTACTGACCCCCATAATAAACCTGAGAACTAGTGACAGACCCTAGTACTGTACTGACCCCCATAATAAACCTAAGGCCTAGTCCAGCTGTAGTGACAGACCCTAGTACTGTACTGACCACCACAATAAACCTAAGGCCTAGTCCAGCTGTAGTGACAGACCCTAGTACTGTACTGACCCCCATAATAAACCTAAGGCCTAGTCCAGCTGTAGTAACAGACCCTAGTACTGTACTGACCACTATAATAAACCTGAGACCTAGTGACAGACCCTAGTACTGTACTGACCACCACAATAAACCTCAGACCTAGTGACAGACCCTAGTACTGTACTGACCCCCATAATAAACCTGAGACCTAGTGACAGACCCTAGTACTGTACTGACCACTATAATAAACCTGAGACCTAGTGACAGACCCTAGTACTGTACTGACCACCACAATAAACCTCAGACCTAGTGACAGACCCTAGTACTGTACTGACCCCCATAATAAACCTGAGACCTAGTGACAGACCCTAGTACTGTACTGACCTCCATAATAAACCTGAGACCTAGTGACAGACCCTAGTACTGTACTGACCTCCATAATAAACCTGAGACCTAGTGACAGACCCTAGTACTGTACTGACCACCATAATAAACCTGAGAACTAGTGACAGACTCTAGTACTGTACTGACCCCCATAATAAACCTGAGACCTAGTCCAGCTGTAGTGACAGATCCTAGTACTGTACTGACCTCCATAATAAACCTGAGACCTAGTGACAGACCCTAATACTGTACTGACCTCCATAATAAACCTGAGACCTAGTGACAGACCCTAGTACTGTACTGACCTCCATAATAAACCTGAGACCTAGTGACAGACCCTAGTACTGTACTGACCTCCATAATAAACCTGAGACCTAGTGACAGACCCTAGTACTGTACTGACCTCCATAATAAACCTGAGACCTAGTCTAGCTGTAGTGACGGCATAATGCACACAGACAGAGGGGACAAAGACACAACAATGAAGGAAGCCTGTCCTATAGGTCTTTTAGAAGCGTGTGTGTGTGTGTGTGTGTGTGTGTGTGTGCGTGTGTGTGTGTGGGTGCGCCTGTCTGCTGCCTCAGCGTGACACTAGGACAATGTCAGACAAAACGCAGACCCCGCCACCGTCATGGTTACCATCGTCATTGCCAAACATTGGACAGCTGTGATTTATCAGTTCTGAACTGATGGTTGATAACATACAGAGCATTCAGAAATGATTCACACCCCTTGACCTTTACAAATGTTGTTGTGTTACAGCTGGAATTTAAAATGTATTAAATTTAGATTTACACAATAGCCCATAATGTCAAAGTGGAATTATGTTTTTATAAATTCTTACAAATTCATTAAGAATGAAAAGATTAAACGTCTTGAGTCAATAAATATTTAACCCCTTTGTTATGCCAAGCCTAAATTTGTTCAGGAGTAATAATTTGCTTAACAAGACACATAATAAATTGGACAGACTTTGTGCAATAATAGAGCTTAAGATGATTTTGGATTGACTACCTTATCTCCTGACCCCACACATACAATTACTGTTACTGTAAGGTCCTTCAGTCCAGCAGTGAATTTCAAACACAGATTCCACCACAAAGACCAGGGAGGTGTTCCAATGCCTCGTAAAGAAGGGCACGTAATAGTAGATGGGTCAAAAAAAACAAAAAAATAACATTGAATATCCCTTTGAGCATGGTGAAGTTATTTATTTCACTTTGGATGGTGTATCAATACACCCAGTCACTACCAAGATACAGGCGTCCTTACTAACTCAGTTGCCGGAGTGGAAGAAAACCACTCAGGGACTTCACCATGAGGCCATTGGTGACTTTAAAACAGTTACAGATTTTAATGGCCGTGATAGGAGAAAACTGAGGATGGATCAACAAAATTGTAGTTACTCCACAATACTAACCTAAATGACGTGAAATGAAGGAAGCCTGTACAGAATAAAAAATATTCCAAAACATGCATCCTGTTTGCAACAAGGCACTAAAGTAAAACTGCAAAAAAGGTGGCAAAGGAATGAACTTTAACTTTTTGTCCTGAATACAAAGCTTTATGTTTGGGGCAAATCCGACACAACCCATCACTGAGTACCACTCTTCATATTTTCAAGCATGGTGGTGGCTACATCATGTTATGGGTATGCTTGTCTTCTGCAAGAACTAGGAAGTTTTTTAGGATACAAAAAAATGGAATAGAGCGCCATTTGAAAGTAAATGCGTTTTTTTTGGCAGAAATGCCTTCTGGAACATGTGAACTTATACTGACCACCTTAATAACAAACGTGTATACCATCTGTGAATACGAAGTCAATTGTTAAATTACGAGCCTAGTTGGTTTAGCCACGGAAAAAGTCAGAAACCTTCCCGCTAGCCATGATTGGCTGAGATAATGAGTGGGCTGGATATGCCGAGAGCACACTTCTGTCTATAATATGAGCTGTTCAGTATGTGTTGGTAATTCATTCTAACGCTGCTTTTTTGATAGATATCACGTAGTAGAACAGCACAAGTGTTGCTCTCCACTTTCTGGAGGACAGAGTTTTGAAATCAGTGGAATTAGAGAATGATAGCCAAGGAGATGGAAAAATTCTGCCGTTTGATTGCAAATATGCAGACGGAGTCGAAAAGAGAACACACAGAAGGTACAACTGACTAGGTATCCCCCTTACCCTGTCCCTTTCTTGTTTTTAATGTTTTTAATATGCGAGAGACGGGCTACCCCTGGTGGAAAGAGGCTGTACGGCACAAAATGAGTTGCAAATGCATGCCGTACAGGACGTAGTGACACGTCACGATGTAACGTACCGCGTCAGAGGGGTCGTTTTTTCATCCTTTCTCAAATATTATTAGTCCATTATCACGTCAATCAATGCTGAATTGAAACCTAGTTCACACCCCGGATTTTGTTGCCAACACAGTCGCTACAGTCCCATTAGTTTTCATTGCAGCCTCGTTTGAATGCTGTGGTTGCGCAAATTTGTACGGAATGGAGTTAGTCCCCGTTACACGTTTCAAATTCTGTTAGAAAGTCGTTTTCATTTTAAGTTAAAGGATACTGTTCGCTAGCTAGCTAACGCTAGCTGGCTGGCTGGCTAGCTAACGTTAAGTGTATGATCTGTGTAGTAATATTATTTGTATCTCAGAGCCATTTGCATCACTAGATTCATGCATGGTAGTAACATTATCAGTTGGGATTATGGTTTGTTGTTTAGCTAGCTAGCTTACACGTCTAAACAAAAGACTCCACTATGCAAGCAACTATTTCAATAGAATGTTATGACGTCACTGCGACAACTGTCGATAGACTATGTCTATGTACTCCGATATCAGAGGACTCTCGTCTGAGTTTGCTAGAGCGCAGAATAACAGCCGAATTTACGAACTTGTTGAATACGGCAGTAAACATGGGCAAAAAAACGTTATTAAATTGTTGCCAGCAGCACCGTTGCAGTCACCAATGCTCTGATAACATAAACACATCCTAAACAGCTCTGCTAGGGTGAGTAAAATGAGTGAGCCGTTCTCTCATTTGTGTCAGGAAGTAGCTAGCAAGTTAGCCAACATTAGCTTGGGTGCATGACTGCTGTTGTTACGCTCAGATCTACCCTACTCCTCAGCCAGAGCATCCAGTGTGCACGCTGAAAGCTCCGAGAGCCAAACACTCTGAATTTAAACGGACAATCTGACAATGCTCTGAGTTTATGAATGCCCAGAGCACGCTCTGGCACTCCAGATTACAATTACAAACAGACCGGTGGTATAAACCAGCCTTTAGTCTTGAAATGTTTGGTTGTTTAGTACATGGCCTCACGTGAATCCTTAAAGAGATGGGTGGTGCTAAAGCTTAAGAGGGTGTGTTGAGTGTAGACAACGAAGAGCTCTGCAGTATGCACCAAAACATTCAAGTGTCAGGTGCGTGAATGAGGACCCAAAAGCGAATTAACAAAACAGAGTTTCTTTAATGACGAAACACATGTAGGCTCAGATGGACAGGCAGATTCCGACAGGACAGGACAAGGTTGCAGCAAACACGACGATAGTCTGGTTCAGGCATGAGAAACACAAACGAGAATCCGACAAAGACAGAAGCAGGAACAGAGAGAGATATAGAGACCTAATCAGAGGGAAAAAGGGAACAGGTGGGAAAAGGGGTGAACGAGGTAGTTAGAGGAGACAAGGAACAGCTGGGGGAAGGAGGGTAAGAAAAGGTAACCTAATACGACCAGCAGAGGGAGACAGGGTGAAGAGAAAGAACAGGAACAAGACACAACATGACAATACATGACAGTACCCCCCCACTCACCGAGCGCCTCCTGGCGCACTCGAGGAGGAAACCTGGCGGCAACGGAGGAAATCATCGATCAGCGAACGGTCCAGCACGTCCCGAGAGGGAACCCAACTCCTTTCCTCAGGACCGTACCCCTCCCAATCCACTAGGTACTGATGACCACGGCCCCGAGGACGCATGTCCAAAATCTTACGGACCCTGTAGATAGGTGCGCCCTCGACAAGGATGGGGGGGGGGGGGGGGGGGAGACGAGCGGGAGCGCGAAGAACGGGCTTAACACAGGAGACATGGAAGACCGGGTGGACGCGACGAAGATATCGCGGAAGAAGAAGTCGCACTGCGACAGGATTAATGATCTGAGAAATACGGAACGGACCAATGAACCGCGGGGTCAGCTTGCGAGAAGCTGTCTTAAGGGGAAGGTTCTGAGTGGAGAGCCAAACTCTCTGACCGCGACAATATCTAGGACTCTTAGTTCTACGCTTATTAGCGGCTCTCACAGTCTGCCCCCTATAACGGCAAAGTGCAGACCTGACCCTCTTCCAGGTGCGCTCGCAACGTTGGACAAAAGCCTGAGCGGAGGGGACGCTGGACTCGGCGAACTGAGACGAGAACAGCGGAGGCTGGTACCCGAGGCTACTCTGAAAAGGAGATAGCCCGGTCGCAGACGAAGGAAGCGAGTTGTGGGCGTATTCTGCCCAGGGGAGCTGTTCTGACCAAGACGCAGGGTTACGAAAAGAAAGACTGCGTAAGATGCGACCAATAGTCTGATTGGCCCGTTCTGCTTGACCGTTAGACTGGGGGTGAAAGCCGGAAGAGAGACTGACGGAAGCCCCAATCACACGGCAAAACTCCCTCCAAAATTGAGACGTGAATTGCGGACCCCTGTCCGAAACGACGTCTGACGGAAGGCCATGAATTCTGAAAACATTCTCGATGATGATTTGTGCCGTCTCTTTAGCAGAAGGAAGCTTAGCAAGGGGAATGAAATGAGCCGCCTTAGAGAACCTATCGACAACCGTAAGAATAACAGTCTTCCCCGCTGACGAAGGCAGTCCAGTGATAAAATCTAAGGCGATGTGAGACCACGGTCGAGAGGGAATGGGAAGCGGCCTGAGACGGCCGGCAGGAGGGGAGTTACCGGACTTGGTCTGCGCGCAGACCGAACAAGCAGCCACGAAACGACGCGTGTCATGCTCCCGGGTGGGCCACCAAAAACGCTGGCGAATGGAAGCAAGCGTACCCCGAACGCCAGGGTGGCCGGCTAACTTGGCAGAGTGAGCCCACTGAAGAACGGCCAGACGAGTAGGAACGGGAACGAAAAGAAGGTTCCTAGGACAAGCGCGCGGCGACGGAGTGTGAGTGAGTGCTTGCTTTACCTGCCTCTCAATTCCCCAGACAGTCAACCCGACAACACGCCCCTCAGGGAGAATCCCCTCGGGGTCAGTGGAGGCTACTGAAGAACTGAAGAGACGAGATAAAGCATCAGGCTTGGTGTTCTTAGAGCCCGGACGATAAGAAATCACGAACTCGAAACGAGCGAAAAACAGCGCCCAACGAGCCTGACGCGCATTAAGTCGTTTGGCAAAACGGATGTACTCAAGGTTCCTATGGTCAGTCCAAACGACAAAAGGAACGGTCGCCCCCTCCAACCACTGTCGCCATTCGCCTAGGGCTAAGCGGATGGCGAGCAGTTCGCGGTTTCCCACATCATAGTTACGTTCCGACGGCGACAGGCGATGAGAAAAATACGCGCAAGGGTGGACCTTGTCGTCAGAGAGGGAGCGCTGAGAAAGAATGGCTCCCACGCCCACCTCTGACGCGTCAACCTCGACAACGAACTGTCTAGAGACGTCAGGTGTAACAAGGATAGGTGCGGAAGTAAAACGATTCTTGAGGAGATCGAAAGCTCCCTGGGCGGAAACGGACCACTTAAAGCACGTCTTGACAGAAGTAAGGGCTGTGAGAGGAGCTGCCACCTGACCGAAATTACGGATGAAACGACGATAGAAGTTCGCGAAGCCGAGAAAGCGCTGCAGCTCGACGCGTGACTTAGGGACGGGCCAATCAATGACAGCTTGGACCTTAGCGGGATCCATCTTAATGCCTTCAGCGGAAATAACAGAACCGAGAAATGTGACGGAGGAGGCATGAAAAGTGCACTTCTCAGCCTTCACAAAAAGACAATTCTCTAAAAGGCGCTGGAGGACACGTCGAACGTGCTGAACATGAATCTGGAGTGACGGTGAAAAAATCAGGATATCGTCAAGGTAAACGAAAACAAAGATGTTCAGCATGTCTCTCAGGACGTCATTGACTAATGCCTGAAAGACAGCTGGAGCGTTAGCGAGGCCGAAAGGAAGAACCCGGTATTCAAAGTGCCCTAACGGAGTGTTAAATGCCGTCTTCCACTCGTCCCCCTCCCTGATGCGCACGAGATGGTAAGCGTTACGAAGGTCCAACTTAGTGAAAAACCTGGCTCCCTGCAGGATCTCGAAGGCTGAAGACATAAGAGGAAGCGGATAACGATTCTTCACTGTTATGTCATTCAGCCCTCGATAATCTATGCAGGGACGCAGAGACCCGTCCTTCTTCTTGACAAAAAAAAACCCCGCTCCGGCGGGAGAGGAGGAGGGGACTATGGTACCGGCGTCAAGAGCTACAGACAAATAATCTTCGAGAGCCTTACGTTCGGGAGCCGACAGAGAGTATAGTCTACCCCGGGGGGGAGTGGTTCCCGGAAGGAGATCAATACTACAATCATACGACCGGTGTGGAGGAAGAGAGGTGGCCCTGGACCGACTGAACACCGTGCGCAGATCGTGATATTCCTCCGGCACCCCTGTCAAATCACCAGGCTCCTCCTGTGAAGAAGAGACAGAGGAAACAGGAGGGATAGCAGACATTAAACATTTCACATGACAAGAGACGTTCCAGGAGAGGATAGAGTTACTAGACCAATTAATAGAAGGATTATGACAAACTAGCCAGGGATGGCCCAAAACAACAGGTGTAAAAGGTGAACGAAAAATCAAAAAAGAAATGGTTTCGCTATGATTACCAGAGACAGTGAGGGTTAAAGGTAGCGTCTCACGCTGAATCCTGGGGAGAGGACTACCATCCAAAGCGAACAAGGCCGTGGGCTCCCTTAACTGTCTGAGAGGAATGTCATGTTCCCGAGCCCAGGTCTCGTCCATAAAACAGCCCTCCGCCCCAGAGTCTATCAAGGCACTGCAGGAAGCTGACGAACCGGTCCAGCGTAGATGGACCGACAAGGTAGTGCAGGATCTTGAAGGAGAGACAGGAGTAGTAGCGCTCACCAGTAGCCCTCCGCTTACTGATGAGCTCTGGCTTTTACTGGACATGAAGTGACAAAATGACCAGCGGAACCGCAATAGAGACAGAGGCGGTTGGTGATTCTCCGTTCCCTCTCTTTAGTCGAGATGCGGATACCTCCCAGCTGCATAGGCTCAGCACCCGAGCCGGCAGAGGAAGATGGTAGTGATGCGGAGAGGGGGGCAACGGAGAACGCGAGCTCCTTTCCACGAGCTCGGTGACGAAGATCAACCCGTCGCTCTATGCGAATAGCGAGTTCAATCAAGGAATCCACGCTGGAAGGAACCTCCCGGGAGAGAATCTCATCCTTTACCTCCGCGCGGAGACCCTCCAGAAAACGAGCGAGCAAAGCCGGCTCGTTCCAGTCACTGGAGGCAGCAAGAGTGCGAAACTCAATAGAGTAGTCTGTTATGGATCGATTACCTTGACATAGGGAAGACAGGACCCTGGAAGCTTCCTCCCCAAAAACAGATTGATCAAAAACCCGTATCATCTCCTCCTTAAAGTCCTGATACTGGTTAGTACACTCAGCCCTTGCCTCCCAGATTGCCGTGCCCCACTCACGAGCCCGTCCAGTAAGGAGAGATATGACGTAGGCGATACGAGCAGTGCTCCTGGAGTAAGTGTTGGGCTGGAGAGAAAACACAATATCACACTGGGTGAGGAACGAGCGGCATTCAGTGGGCTCCCCAGAGTAACACGGCGGGTTATTGATTCTGGGCTCCGGAGATTCGAAAGCCCTGGAAGTGGCCGGTGGATCGAGGCGGAGATGGTGAACCTGTTCTGTGAGGTTGGAGACTTGGGCGGCCAGGGTCTCAACGGCATGTCGAGCAGCAGACAATTCCTGCTCGTGTCTGCCTAGCATCGCTCCCTGGATCTCGACGGCTGAGTGGAGAGGATCCGAAGTCGCTGGGTCCATTCTTGGTCGGATTCTTCTGTCAGGTGCGTGAATGAGGACCCAAAAGCGAATTAACAAAACAGAGTTTCTTTAATGACGAAACACATGTAGGCTCAGATGGACAGGCAGATTCCGACAGGACAGGACAAGGTTGCAGCAAACACGACGATAGTCTGGTTCAGGCATGAGAAACACAAACGAGAATCCGACAAAGACAGAAGCAGGAACAGAGAGAGATATAGAGACCTAATCAGAGGGAAAAAGGGAACAGGTGGGAAAAGGGGTGAACGAGGTAGTTAGAGGAGACAAGGAACAGCTGGGGGAAGGAGGGTAAGAAAAGGTAACCTAATACGACCAGCAGAGGGAGACAGGGTGAAGAGAAAGAACAGGAACAAGACACAACATGACAATACATGACATCAAGGGTCATTTTGTCAAAAGTGGGGTTACAAGTTTATCAAATTTCAAAGCAGAATTACTTTCCCATTGTTCTTCAACTGTATTGTATGACATACCGTTTTCTATCTCTGAGTCTCTAATTTTATACAATGTAAAAAAAACACAATTTCAAATGTTGCTACATAAGACCGAATCGTGCCGGCCAGTCACAAATGTGGAACAAGTCAAGGGGTATGAATACTTTCTGAAGGGACTGTAGGGTACTCTAGTTATGTTGGTTGCCATTTTGACAGATTTTCCCATTATTTCTCCCATATCTCAACTACAGTCAGACTGTAGTTCTGTTCCCAAACACTAGAGAATACATTATCTGGGGACGTCTCAAATGGTGCCCTATTCCCTTTATAGTGTACTACTTTTGACCAGAGCTACTGTATGGCACCTGGTCAAAGGTAGTGCACCAAATAGGGAATAGGGTGACATCAAATCAAATGTTATTGGTCACATACATGTGTTTAGCAGATGTTATTGCGGGTGTAGCGAAATGCCTGTAAAAGCAAACTTTTGGGAGGCAGCCTGGATCTTTATTCAAACAAATTAGACATACTGTAAGACCATATATGGGTTACCCGTGCTAGTTTGTCACCTTAGCTTTGTGGTTACATGTGTATAGGTGTATTTAGTTGGGCCCTGGTTGAAAGTGCCATTACAGCTGCCTTCAATGTCTTACTGTAAAGTCAGAGAAAATATGGGTTGATCATGACAGATTTCAGTCAAATGTTGCATACTAGATATGAGAAGTAGGTTTCTACTCAGGTTTCAGAGTTGTGACTGATGATGAGTAGGTGGAGGAGAAAGAGGGAGAAGAGGAGGAAGAGGAGAAAGAGAAGGAACGGCTGGAGGAAGTGAGTTACCACCACTACAACAACAAACATAGTTGAGACAGGAAGCAGTTCTAAGCTTCCACTTCAGTGCAGCTTTAGCAGTGGCTAAAAGGCTAAGAAGCTCAGAATAACTCCCACTTAACCTACACTGCATTCTTTCTATTACTACTTAGCCATTCTCTAAATAGGTTGAATGAGGGCAATTGAACTTTACGATATTCCGCTCTTAAAGTTGAATGGCACTAATGTACAATAAAAAAAAGAGACAGTCAAAGGCTTTGGGCAATTGGAGGCTTCAAGATTTCATTTGAGTACCTGCCTGCTCTTTTCCGTTTACATGTGAGACATGGGGAGCTTAATGAGAGAGAGAATTCTATTGAAATTGAGAGAGAGAGACATGGAGAGCTGAGAGAGAGAGTTGAGAAAGGGAGAGTAAGGAGGCCTAGGGATGAGAGAGAGAGAGAGAGAGAGAGAGAGAGAGAGAAAGAGAGGAGGCCGCGGATGAGAGAGAGAGAGAGAGAGAGAGAGAGAGAGAGAGAGAGAGGGGAGGCCTCGGATGAGAGAGACCGGGAGAGTGAGTGAGAAATACAGAGAGAGAGAAAGAAATAGAGAGAGACAGAGAGATAAAGAGAGCGAGAGAAAGATAGAGTGAGTAGGCCTTGGGATGAGAGAAAGAGAGCGAGACAGACAGAGCGAGTGAGTAGGCCGCCGGGCCTAGAGGAGAGCGAGAGGACTCTGTCAAGTCTCATTCCCTCTGATTTTAATGGAAATCCCGGAGAAGGCGATAAGATGCTCCCGAATCGGGAACCCGAACCCATTTGGATTTAATTCCAGGCTCTCCAAAGTTTTTAAACTTGAATGTAGCTCCTTTAAGTGCCAGCTGCTGACAACATCGATTTCGCGTTAAGCCCCGGTGTCCGATGTGGTTTGCCTTCCCTTCCAAATTGACAGAGACATCTATTTTCTCCTCTTCTCCCTCTTCTTCTGTCAACGTCCTCCATCACACGAGGAATAATTGAGAATTAAAAAGACAGAGAGAGGAAAGTAGGAGCAGTAAATCTAATTGGCTCTGTTCCCCAACTTCCTCATAGAGACCCATAAGTTGTAATTTGTGTGGCCGCCAAGGCTGGACTGACGAGGGAGGAAGTCGATGCGGGACGAAGACAGGAAGGTCAGGACTTGTCACTGGGTGTCACGGCGCACAAAGACTGACAGAACTCCGTCACACTAAGGCTACAGCGAGGTCCATCTGTTTCACAACACCCCTCGTTGTGCGTCAAAGCCCGCGGTTTGCCGACAACACTTTGTGTCAAGTGTCTAGTGCTCGTCTTACACTCTCTATGATCGTCTCTTCTCCTCTTCAGGGCATTGTCCTACCTCTAATGGTAGACCCTAATGAAGACAGACAGATCTACCTCTATTGGTAGACCCTGATGAAGACAGACAGATCTACCTCTAATGGTAGACCCTGATGAAGACAGACAGATCTACCTCTATTGGTAGACCCTGATGAAGACAGACAGATCTACCTCTATTGGTAGACCCTGATGAAGACAGACAGATCTACCTCTAATGGTAGACCCTGATGAAGACAGACAGATCTACCTCAAATGGTAGACCCTGATGAAGACAGACAGACCCTAATGAAGACAGACAGATATACCTCTAATGGTAGACCCTGATGAAGACAGACAGACCCTGATGAAGACAGACAGACCCTGATGAAGACAGACAGACCCTGATGAAGACAGACAGACCCTGATGAAGACAGACAGACCCCGATAAAGACAGACAGACCCCGATGAAGACAGACAGACCCCGATGAAGACAGACAGACCCTGATGAAGACAGACAGACCCTGATGAAGACAGAGAGACCCTGATGAAGACAGACAGATTTACCTCTAATGGTAGACCCTGATGAAGACAGACAGACCCTGATGAAGACAGACAGACCCTGATGAAGACAGACAGACCCTGATGAAGACAGACAGACCCTGATGAAGACAGACAGACCCTGATGAAGACAGACAGACCGGGATGAAGACAGACAGACCCTGATGAAGTCAGACAGACCCTGATGAAGTCAGACAGACCCTGATGAAGACAGACAGACCCTGATGAAGACAGACAGACCCCGATGAAGACAGACAGACCCCGATGAAGACAGACAGACCCCTATGAAGTCAGACAGACCCCGATGAAGACAGACAGACCCCGATGAAGACAGACAGACCCTGATGAAAATAGACAGACCCTGATGAAGACAGACAGACCCTGATGAAGCCAGACAGACCCCGATGAAGACAGACAGACCCCGATGAAGACAGACAGACCCCGATGAAGACAGACAGACCCTGATGAAGTCAGACAGACCCTGATGAAGACAGACAGACCCCGATGAAGACAGACAGACCCTGATGAAGACAGACAGACCCTGATGAAGACAGACAGACCCTGATGAAGACAGACAGACCCTGATGAAGAGCTCTTGTCTTGTCTTGGCTCTTGTTTAGTTATTAAATGATGACATCTGAGCTCCTAGAGTGTGAGGTTCTCCTTTTCTTATTCAAGTCTTCTACTCCACTCCACTAAACAGGTGTTCTACTCCACTAGCCTAAACAGGTGTTCTACTCCACTAGCCTAAACAGGTGTTCTACTCCACTAGCCTAAACAGGTGTTCTACTCCACTAGCCTAAACAGGTGTTCTACTCCACTAGCCTAAACAGGTGTTCTACTCCACTAGCCTAAACAGGTGTTCTACTCCACTAGCCTAAACAGGTGTTCTACTCCACTAGCCTAAACAGGTGTTCTACTCCACTAGCCTAAACAGGTGTTCTACTCCACTAGCCTAAACAGGTGTTCTACTCCACTAGCCTAAACAGGTGTTCTACTCCACTAGCCTAAACAGGTGTTCTACTCCACTAAACAAGTCTTCTACTCCACTAGCCTAAACAGGTGTGCATTACTTTTGACTCCAGATCTACCTCTAAAGGTAGACAAGGTAGACATCTCCTATACAGGCAAGAGATGAAAAAGAAGAAGGGAAGAGGAGAAATAAGAAAAAAAATGCCTTTTTATAGTTAAGTGACGATATACAATGATCTATTACCGGGGATGTTGGAAGTTAATTAAATAGCGGGTGTAGTTACTAAAGCCAGGCTGGAGGCCTGGAGCTGAAAGGAGAGCGGGACACATCTCAGGAACCAGCTAGTGTTCATTTAAAGGTGATCCTGTAACAGCAGGGAGCGGGACTCTGAAAGTCTGACAACGCATGAGTTGTTTAGGACCAATCACACAAACCAGTTCCACTTCAGCAGCGGCCATTGTGCTTAGCATGCAAACAACACGGAGGGGACATCATGGAGTTGGATAGAGGGTGCACTTCCTGAAGTAGAACTGGACATTGAAAAGACAGGATATGAGACCCTATCTAACTCTATGGGGGGACATTTACTTATCACACTGGCCTCTAACCTGTGACCTCTCACCTGCCCAGGATGCACTATCGGTCATAGCAACAAGGAAGTATAATAGAGATTGAAGTGGTGCTTTAGGAGTTAGGAGTAAGTTACCTTCTAAATGCCACTAAGATTTACTATGAGAGGAAAGGCTCTTCCCAAAACCATCCATCCCTCCCCCTGAAAAATGAGCTTTAAAAAGAAGAAGGCGACAAATAAGTCAGAACTTGCATAGTTATTTTTCCTCCTACTGTTCCATGCTATCAAACTATCACAGTCTTGGCGAACACTGCTTTTCTTTCCGAGTTAATTACAGAGCTAATGACAAGATCCGCTCCAGGGAAGTCTCGACAGCGTGCTGGGCCACAGACCGAAGAGCAGACAGACAGAGACAGAGAGACAGACAGATAACAGGCACCTCATCATGACTGCAGCGTTAATGAGGTCACATCTCTCCCCCAAATAAATGGAGAGGAGAACAAAGCTGGACAAGGTTGCGCTGATTGATGGAGCTCGTTAGGTTAATAAGACACTTAATGAACTCCTGCTACTAGCATCAGTATTGTAGCCCTCCTAAAACACACACACACACCCCAACAACACGCCCACCCCAACACACTCCAACCTGGCCCCCGTCCCCCCCTCTCACCTCTCCTTCTGACGACTGGAGCAACAGGTCTTTCCGGCAGGTGGCCTTGAAGTCGCCCACCCCGGCGTTGACCTCCACCCCTCTGGGAGCCTCCAGACTCAGGGTCCTGGTGGGAGACTCCAGCCTGCAGAGAACCAGACATCCAGGGATTCAATTAGACAACGAATCACTTTAGATTCAAAGCATGGGTGACTAGAAGGATCAATAATGAAAACATAGTGTACAATTAGAATGTAAGTCGCCGGTCGGACAAAATAACTGAACTGAAACTTCTTTTAAAGCAGCATTTCTTTAACCCTATTACACAGATCTAGCTGAGAGGATTTGATTGGACTGTGATGTGAAAGGGAGGGGGGACACTAAGTGATACACAGGCACATTAGTACACATATTTTCTCACTATTCCTCTCTCTCTCTGTCACACACAGACACACAGACACACACACACACACACACACACACACACACACACACACACACACACACACACACACACACACACACACACACAGAGATGGAAGCCTGGATGGGAAGTCTCCCTGTGGACTGAGCGGTCATCTGGTCCACTGGTCCATCAGGTTAGCTGGTGAAACAGGCCTCGGATAATTAACCACCTGACAGAAATGAATATATTGACTTAACGATCCCTCCTTCCAACCTCTCTGCAAAAAAAACCTCACAGCCTCTTTCTCTTACACAGTCAGAGTATCATACAATATCTATGAATAGCTCTGGTCCTTTCGGCCGTTTTAAAAGAGGAATTCAATCAGGTCATTGATTTTCTGTTGCTGCTCCGGCTGCTGTTCCGCCTGGTGATTCGGAGACGCCAAAAAAAAGAAAACATAAAAAGTTTCCATCCATCCAGAAAGCCAGGGCCTTGGTGGTGATTCTTTATATGAAAAGACACCCAGTCAGAGACTGTAGGTCTTATCGGTTCAGTTCATTGTCATGCAGGAGCCGCCTTCCTGCGTTCCTTCTCGCCGGCGAGGAGATCCGCCTTGACCTTCAACGCCGTCCGCCAAGGCTTGTTTTTTGAGGTGGACATATTGTTTATAACATGACAGAGATAGGCAACGAGAGAATGCATCAACACAGTTATCGTCTTCATTTGACAACTTCTAAAAGCTCAGGGGGGAACGGAGGGGGAGGTAATGTAATAATAGTTCTGGTGCATACACATTGTAAGGTAGTGAGGGAGGGTGTGACAGACAGAAACCATAGTCAGAAAAACTCAGAACTTTCTCCATGGAGGTTTCAGTCACAATATAAGTTAGATGTTTTCCAGGCGTATATAGCTTGACATTCACGTTGACCTTTCTCCTTTAATGGCCCTGATGCCGCATCGCCAAGTTACCGTTTGAGATCTGAACCCATGACCTTTTCGGTCAAAAAAAAAAACCCACATCACCCTTCTGTGTCGCCGGTCGGGGCGACATAAATCATTTAAAGTGTCAGAGAGCTGAGCGATACAAAGGTGTCGTCTGGCAGGAAGTGTGAGCCGACTTGAACGATGAGAAATGGTTGGAAAATGACATTTTCAAGCCTCTGTGACTTTTGTGACTACTTTTTTGAAATCCCCATCTCCAAGAGAAGTTATATCCCGTGCTAAACTCGCTCCATGAATCTCTCAGAGGAAAAGAACAGGTGAGAGCCTTCAACTGGGTTGTAAAAGTTAGAAAACTCACAACACTTGTCACAGAGAGACAGGTAAGGGGGATGACTCGGAACTATGGGTAACTGGAGTATATGGGTACATGGGGGGTGGGGGTTCTGATCACCGAAAAGTAAATGTTGCATTTCGTAAAACTCAGAGCACTTAAATACCGAATGCCAGTCAGGTGTAAAATAGTGTGTAGGCATGTGTGAGACTCTGCATGTGTGAGACTCTGTATGTGTGAGACTCTGTGTGTGTGAGACTCTGTGTGTGTGAGACTCTGTATGTGTGAGACTCTGTATGTGTGAGACTCTGTATGTGTGAGACTCTGTATGTGTGAGACTCTGTATGTGTGAGACTCTGTATGTGTGAGACTCTGTGTGTGTGAGACTCTGTATGTGTGAGACTCTGTATGTGTGAGACTCTGTATGTGTGAGACTCTGTATGTGTGAGACTCTGTATGTGTGAGACTCTGTATGTGTGAGACTCTGTATGTGTGAGACTCTGTATGTGTGAGACTCTGTATGTGTGAGACTCTGTATGTGTGAGACTCTGTGTGTGTGAGACTCTGTGTGTGTGAGACTCTGTATGTGTGAGACTCTGTATGTGTGAGACTCTGTATGTGTGAGACTCTGTATGTGTGAGACTCTGTGTGTGTGAGACTCTGTATGTGTGAGACTCTGTATGTGTGAGACTCTGTATGTGTGAGACTCTGTATGTGTGAGACTCTGTATGTGTGAGACTCTGTATGTGTGAGACTCTGTATGTGTGAGACTCTGTGTGTGTGAGACTCTGTGTGTGTGAGACTCTGTGTGTGTGAGACTCTGTATGTGTGAGACTCTGTATGTGTGAGACTCTGTATGTGTGAGACTCTGTATGTGTGAGACTCTGTATGTGTGAGACTCTGTATGTGTGAGACTCTGTATGTGTGAGACTCTGTATGTGTGAGACTCTGTATGTGTGAGACTCTGTATGCGTGAGACTCTGTATGCGTGAGACTCTGTATGTGTGAGACTCTGTATGTGTGAGACTCTGTATGTGTGAGACTCTGTATGTGTGAGACTCTGTATGTGTGAGACTGCATGTGTGAGACTCTGTATGCGTTAGACTCTGTATGCGTGAGACTCTGTATGCGTGAGACTCTGTATGCGTGAGACTCTGTATGCGTGAGACTCTGTATGCGTGAGACTCTGTATGCGTGAGACTCTGTATGCGTGAGACTCTGTATGCGTGAGACTCTGTATGTGTGAGACTCTGTATGTGTGAGACTCTGTATGTGTGAGACTCTGTATGTGTGAGACTCTGTATGTGTGAGACTGCATGTGTGAGACTCTGTATGCGTTAGACTCTGTATGCGTGAGACTCTGTATGCGTGAGACTCTGTATGCGTGAGACTCTGTATGCGTGAGACTCTGTATGTGTGAGACTCTGTATGTGTGAGACTCTGTATGTGTGAGACTCTGTATGTGTGAGACTCTGTATGTGTGAGACTCTGTATGTGTGAGACTCTGTATGCGTGAGACTCTGTATGCGTGAGACTCTGTATGCGTGAGACTCTGTATGCGTGAGACTCTGTATGCGTGAGACTCTGTATGCGTGAGACTCTGTATGCGTGAGACTCTGTATGCGTGAGACTCTGTATGTGTGAGACTCTGTATGTGTGAGACTCTGTATGTGTGAGACTCTGAGTGTGTGAGACTCTGCATGTGTGAGACTCTGTATGTGTGAGACTCTGTATGTGTGAGACTCTGTATGTGTGAGACTCTGTATGTGTGAGACTGCATGTGTGAGACTCTGCATGTGTGAGACTCTGTATGCGTGAGACTCTGCATGCGTGAGACTCTGTATGCGTGAGACTCTGTATGTGTGAGACTCTGTATGTGTGAGACTCTGTATGCGTGAGACTCTGTATGCGTGAGACTCTGTATGTGTGAGACTCTGTGTGTGTGAGACTCTGTGTGTGTGAGACTCTGTATGTGTGAGACTCTGTATGTGTGAGACTCTGTATGCGTGAGACTCTGTATGCGTGAGACTCTGTATGCGTGAGACTCTGTATGCGTGAGACTCTGTATGCGTGAGACTCTGTATGCGTGAGACTCTGTATGCGTGAGACTCTGTATGCGTGAGACTCTGTATGCGTGAGACTCTGTATGTGTGAGACTCTGTATGTGTGAGACTCTGCATGTGTGAGACTATGTATGTGTGTGACTCTGTATGTGTGAGACTGTATGTGTGAGACTCTGTATGTGTGAGACTCTGTATGTGTGAGACTCTGTATGTGTGAGACTCTGTATGTGTGAGACTCTGTATGTGTGAGACTCTGTATGTGTGAGACTCTGTATGTGTGAGACTCTGTATGTGTGAGACTCTGTATGTGTGAGACTCTGTGTGTGTGAGACTCTGTGTGTGTGAGACTCTGTATGTGTGAGACTCTGTATGTGTGAGACTCTGTATGTGTGAGACTCTGTATGTGTGAGACTCTGTATGTGTGAGACTCTGTATATGTGAGACTCTGTATGTGTGAGACTCTGTATGTGTGAGACTCTGTATGTGTGAGACTCTGTATGCGTGAGACTCTGTATGTGTGAGACTCTGTATGTGTGAGACTCTGTATGTGTGAGACTCTGTATGTGTGAGACTCTGTATGCGTGAGACTCTGTATGCGTGAGACTCTGTATGCGTGAGACTCTGTATGTGTGAGCCCGCAAGGCAAGAGCAGCAGCGAGGTCACCTGAAGGTGTTTCAAGGCTTCTCCGTCTTCACATTTACAAACTACTGCACCGTGATCCTGTTTGTAACCATGATCCATCCAGTACAACCTACTACTAACTACAGTAGATTCCCTGACAAATCTTTAGGTTGGGTCGAAATATGACAAAGAAAAAAAAAGACATTTGCGTCCTGCCCGTCTGCGGCTGTGAAATGCAGCCCGGGAAATTGCAAATGGCAGGGAGACCCTGGGAATTTGGGGATTTTAATTTCATGAAAATGTAATTTCATGGCTCCATGCATCCCATCGGTGATAATTAAATCAATAGTGAAAAGACTGGGGTCCGTCCTTTGTTTCTGCCCGGGTCGCTGACGTACCCGACGGATGTGTGTCAGAACTTTTTTGCGTGTATGAGGAAAGAGAAAGAGAGAAGAACAGAGAGAGAGAGAGACAACACATATACACCCTCAAAGTAGTAATCACTGAGCTCTTCAGTAAGGCCATTCTACTGCCAATGTTTGTCTATGGAGATTGCATGGCTGTGGACTGAACTTTATACACCTTTCAGCAACGGACTTGGCTGAAATAGCCAAATCCGCTACTTTGAAAGGGTTGTCTACATACTCGTGTATAAATAGTGTATACACACCCTCAAAGCAGTAGTTAAATACTATTTTATTACACAAAAGCTTCCAGTCAGTCTCTCGTCACATTTACATAAAACATCCTCATCTGGCTGTCCTAATATGGACCCCATACATATCATACTATGTCCTAATATGGACACCGTACCAATCAAATCCAGTACAAACCAGCAACTGAAACGCCAGGCTACGCTCTGAGAACAGCAGCTCTTACATGGCTAGCAACACAATCAGAACAAGGCACAAGCAGCTCTTTAACTTCCCATGGTGCACTGGGGCTCCCTGCTGAGAGTGTGAGTGGCTCAAAGCGGAGTGCCAGTAAAAGTGGCCTACCACAGACCGCTGTGAGAGGCTAACATGTCCCGGGGTGAAAACAAACAGATGTATTGAAGTGGAACTAGTAGGGTGAGAGTCAGAACAACAAGCTGATATGTGAGCAGCCAGACTTAGACACCTTTAGGGTTGGAAAATTGCGGTAACTTTCCCAAAATTCCCATGTTTTCCAGAAATCTCTGTGGAATATTTCTGGAAAACTTTATAATTTTGGGAAAGTTAGCAGACTATTTCATCCCTACACCTCGTTCAACAGAGACCAGCTAGGCTTTTAGGGCAGGTTCTCTGAACCTAGAGATTCTCTATTCCTTTTTAGTTCAGGAATAGGTTTAATCAGTGTCCGCTAAACTGGACCACATTAGACCAGGGGTTTGCAGCTACTAGGTGTACAGGCTTTTGTTCCTGCCCAGCATTAACAAACCTGATCCAAATAGTCAAATCACAAACAGCATGAACCATAATTAGTGTTTTAGGGCAGGGCCTGAACAAAAGTCTGCACAGCCATTACATCCAGTCAGTCATGTGGTCAGGAGAAACATATGCTTCATATTTAATGAGCTGGAAATACAAGTCTTTTTGAATTGGGTAAAAGAAAAATGAATCGAGAAATAATCTATATAATCTATATTTTATCTATATTTTATCTCCCATTTCATCCAAGCTTGATGGAATCTGTTGTACTACTGCATGCCACCCCTCTGAGCGACCATATGCTGACTCATACTGCCTCCTGCTAGGAGAAGAAACACCATTGTTCGTCTGCCTGAAATGCCTGTCAGGTAGTCTAAAAGTATTGATGAAAACACTTCCCTTAAAGACAAGATAAAAGAGAGGGAGAAAATGAGGACAGTAGGAAAAGAGAGGAAATGAGGAAAGGAGAGGAAAATAGGAAAGGAGAGGAAAATAGGAAAGGAGAGGAAAAGAGGAAAGGAGAGGAAAATAGGAAAGGAGAGGAAAGGAGGAAAGGAGAGGAAAGGAGAGGAAATGAGGAAAGGAGAGGATAGGAGAGGAAAGGAGGAAAGGAGAGGATAGGAGGAAAGGAGAGGATCACTTTTCTTGGAGAGGGACTGAAACGTCAGGCGCTTTTGAGGTGATGTGACATTTCAACAGAGAGAGAGACATGGGGGAGGGAGAAAGAGAGCGAAAGAGAGAGAGATAAAATGGGTAATACGAGCTAGCTCCTCACATTATTCTATCTGTGCTAGATGTGTGAGAGAGACAGAGAAACAGAGAGAGAGATGATGAGGGAGCTGTAACAATGTGACATATTGTTCCACATACAGTGTCATTGCCTCTTTCCCTGGTCTCACGTGGTGGAGGGGAAACATTCTCTCACTCAGCACAAAAAATAAAATGCTGGGTCAGATGTAAGGTATTTGTGAAGACAGCACAAGGCCTCTCTCCTCCTCCCAGTGGCAGTAACACCTGCAGTCCCAGGCTCAGTCCCAGGCTCAGTCCCAGGTTGAAGTGAAACGACACATAACGCCAGAAAGGCCGCTAGCTAAATCAGTGCAGGCTTCACAAGAAATCAATTGTTCAGGCTTCTGGGGCGCTCAGTCAATCTGGCCCATGCAGCCCACCACTGGAGTGAGTCTATACGCTATAGGAGACGATGGATAGGGTGGATATTCTGCGAGAGGAGAGGAAAGGAGAGGAAATGAGGAAAGGAGAGGATAGGAGAGGAAAGGAGGAAAGGAGAGGATAGGAGGAAAGGAGAGGATCATAAATCCACTTCCGGATTCATAGACCCACTTCCAGCTGAAGTGGTTGGTGGGTTAACAGGAGGTATTAAAACCACTCTGAAGCATTATAACTGGGGCCAGTAGGTTTAGGATAGTAAGGATAAGGGTGGATATTCTAGGGTGGATTTTCTGCTATGTGAGACTGGATTGGTATCCCCTCCTATCTGAAGTGGTTGTTTCACTTTCTAAAGTTATCAATAGCATGGCATTAAAACGAGGGTAGGAAGAACTCAGACATTCAGTTAGGAGTCTGCTCAAAACTTGAGATCTGTAGCAATTGGAGATTTGCCAGTGTATGCCTGTGAAACTCCAGTTAGGATTTGAGTCAATAACTAGGGCCCGAAGTTACTAACACCATGAACACTACTGCACACTGCCCTATCCCATCTGGACAAGAGGAATATCTATGTAAGAATGCTGTTCATTGACTACAGATCAGCATTCAACACCATAGTGCCCTCCAAGATCATCATTAAGCTGGAGGCCCTTGGTCTCAACCCTGCCCTGTGCAATTGGGTCCTGGACTTTCTGAAGGGCCGTCCCCAGGTGGTGAAGGTAGGAAACAAAATCTCCACTTCGCTGATCCTCAACACTGGGGCCCCACATGGGTGCCTGCTCAGCCCCCTCCTGTACTCCCTATTCGCCCATGACTGCATGGCCATGCACGCCTCCAACTCAAATCATCAAGTTCGCAAACGTTTGCAGCCGTTTGATTACCAACAACGATGAGACAGCCTACAGGGAGGAGGTGAGGGCCCTCGGAGTGTGGTGTCAGGAAAACAACCTCTCTCTCAACGTCAACAAAACAAAGGAGACGACCGTGAACTTAAGAGGGAGCATCCCCCCATCCACATCGACGGGACAGTAGTGGAAAGTTTTAAGTTCTTCTGCGTACACATCACCGACAAACAGAAATGGTCCACCCACGCAGACAGTGTGGTGAAGGAGCTCCTCTTCAACCTCAGGAGGCTGAAGAAATTTGGCTTGTCACCTAAAACCCTCACAAACTTTTACAAATGCACAATTGAGAGCACCCTGTCGGGCTTTTTCACCGCCTGGTACAGCAACTGTACCGCCATCAAACGTAAGGTTCGCCTGAGGGTAGTGAGGTCTGCACAACGCATCACTGGGGGCAAACTACCTGCCCTCCAGGACATCTACAGCACCAGACGTCACAGGAAGGCCAAAAAGATCATCAAGGACAACAACCACCCGAACGACTGCCTGTTCACCCCGCTACCATCCAGAAGGCGAGGTCAGTACAGGTGCATCGAAGCTGGGACCGAGACTGAAAAACAGCTTCTATCTCAAGGCCATCAGACTGTTAAACAGCCATCACTTACACAGAGGCTGCTGCCTACATACAGACTCAAATCAATGGCCACTTTAATAAATGGATCACCAGTCACTTTAAATAATGCCACTTTAATAATGTTTACATATCTTACATTACTCATCTCATATGTATTTGTATATACTGCTCATTCATATATTTATATATATATTCATATATGTACATATTCTTATTCAATCCCTTTACATTTGTGTGTATTAGGTAGTTGTTGTGGAATTGTTGGATTTCTTTTAGATATTACTGCATTGTCAGAACTAGAAGCACACGCCTTTCATTACACTCACATGAACATCTGCTAACCATGTGTATGTGACCAATAAAATGTGATTTGATTTGAGGCCTGTGATATATATATCCTTTTTAGTAAGGATTTACTCTCTGTATACAAAAGCTCATTTTACAGAACAACAATATTTTATTGTGTGACGATGGCTGCATTTACACAGGCAGCCCAATTCTGACCTTTTGCACAGTTATGAGCAAAGGAGCTGATCTGATTGGTCAAAATACCAATTAGTGAAAAAAGATCAGAATTGGAAGGTGGCCAATCCATTTAGATCCGACTGGCAGATCCAGGTGTTGCCAGTAAATCTAACAAAAGCCCCTGAAAGTCCCAGCTGGTGAGTGTTTTCAGAGTGTTAAAAAAATAAAAATGGTTGAAGACGATAATGATGTTTTGGTTGGAAGTAAAAGAAGAGGACAGGTGATTAGACTAAGCCGGAGCTTCTCTCAGTCACTACATCTCTACTGGAAGGCTACTGATGGCTCAATAAGTATCATTTAGATTTTTTTACCAGGAAGGCAGACGGACATCAATATGCCCGGGGCCTCGCGGGCCTCCAAACCGTCTACGCCCGTTGCCGCGGTTACGTCTGGAGGGTGTCGGCAGCTGTTGTGGCCGCTTAGAGAACAGAAGGTGTGTTTCGGCGGTGAGATAGTTTGATAATATCAGGTTTTTGGGGCCCGCAAATTTTTTTTTCAGTTTGAGTAAGACTAGGAGAAATGGCCAGAGGGTGTTTCGGTTTGAGACGAAAGAAAACAGAAACTGATACACAGATACACACACAGATTAACTACAAACATGTGTACACACACACACATGCAAATGTACTGTTTAAATTTCACTTATTTCCAATTGCCCCCTGAAGAAGTGTATAACCAAACATCAAATGAATTAGCTGCAGCTTGTTCCAACACATGCTTGAGGAGACTGGGAAACTCCCAGCTGGCTACACACTGTACTGTAAAGCCATTTATCTGGGCTGGACCGGACACATACAAACGGACCGTTTTAGAACACAGACAGTCTGCTTCACTCAGCTAAAATCTCCCACTCTGTCTATAAATTCCCCTTTCCAGAAGAGTGGTTCCTGTACAGGAAGAAGGCCCTCTGATGAGCTAGCACTAGGTGGAAGTTGGCCGCAGATACAGATCTGGGATCAGTTTCCTCTCTCCACATCAACACCTTAAAGTAACTGTCCAGTGTTTCCAGATATCCATGAAATATGACTTATAATTACAATATGAGTTAAATAGTTTTCCTTCCCAAAAGTTAAGTATGTTAAAAAGCAGCTTTTCTATGTTTGAATTGTGTGGGCGTACCCCAACAACAGAATGGTGTGGACGTATACAGGTCATTAAAAATATCCATGACAAGTAAACAGCTGATTGGCCAGCTGAGATTTTTTAAAGTGTTTTTTTAAGTGGGAGTTTTTCTTCTAATGTATGCTTTGGCCACAAATACAACTATAGGACAAAGGCGTGTCCGATCAACCCCAGGCAAAGGGGTTTTATTGACACCCCTGGGTGTGCGGAGAACCTGATGGTCCTAAATGGAGTATCATATCAGAGCAAGAAAGAGAGAAGGGCTCTAGCAGTGGTATTCACAGACTTTGCCAAGGCATTTGACTCAGTGGCACATGAACACTTAATCTGTGTCCTGAAGGAGAGGGGACTGGATAGCCATATAATCAGACTAATCAAGGACTCCTACGAGGAGGTGTGCACGAGAATAAAGGTGAAGGAAGGAACCTCACCACCAATCAAAATGAAAGTGGGAGTGAAACAGGGAGACCCAATGTCGCCCCTCCTCTTCAACATTGCGGTGGACCCTATGATTCACAAGCTCGAGCGCATGGGAGAGGGCTACAGGTTTGGGGGAGTAAGGTGACTACACTAGCATTCACTGATTACTTGGTGCTTATGAGCAGCTCTTTGGGGCAGGCATGCAACATAACATCCAAATATTGGAACATTTCTGTCAACTTTCTGGCCTGCACGTGCAGCCAAAAAAGTGCCATGGGGTCATGGTGAGACGCGGGGGTGGAGCATTCACAATCAATAACTGTCAGGCATGGACAATCGAAGGGGAAAAGCTACACCGGATTGACCCAGATAAATCAGAAAAATATCTGGGCATGAAAGTGAACCCCTGGCTGGGGATTTCAAAGCCGGATTTGAGAGGACAAATCCTCGAGTGGGTCAGCGGAATCAATCAAGCGCCACTACAACCCAGCCAAAGAGTAAGCGTACTAAACGCATATGCAGTCCCCCGAGTGATATATACGGTAAACCACGGGGACATCGGGGCAGTCGAACTAACTATCCTAGATGGGATAGTTAAAACAGCAGTGAGAAAGTGTCTGCACCTACCTCCGTCAACCTGTGACGGCCTGATCTATGCAGGAGCAAACACGGCAGCTTAGGCATTGTGAAGTTGGCAAAAATCATACCAGCAGTCCAGGCCTGAAGGTTATTTAACCTGGCAGTGTCATCAGAGCCACTGACGAGGGCGGTAACGGGATACACAATGCCACGGAGGGGATTTTCTAAACTGTGGATATGGGCAGTGTCATCAGACCCACTGACGAGGGCGGTAACGGGATACACAATGCCACGGGAGGAATTTTCTAAACTGTGGATATGGGCAGTGTCGTCAGACCCACTGACGAGGGCGGTAACGGGATACACAACGCCACAGGAGGAATTTTCTAAACTGTGGATACGGGCAGTGGGAGTCCCGGAGCAAACTCCGAACCTGGGAGAAAGCCTAGATGCTATGATGCCAGTCGGGGAAGATGGCTCAAGCACAAAGGGAGCAGAGGTGGAGACAAAAAAGCACAAGCAGCTGTGCAACAACCCCTCTAACTGGAGGTCGAAAGGATTGGAGGATTGGGAGGCGCTGCCAAGCCAAGGAAATGGAACTGGCAGGTTCCACCAAGACAAGATCAGCTACAGCTGGCTCGCAGATCCAGCAGACCTACAGCTGGCTCGCAGATCCAGCAGACCTACAGCTGGCTCGCAGATCCAGCAGACCTACAGCTGGCTCGCAGATCCAGCAGACCTACAGCTGGCTCGCAGATCCAGCAGACCTACAGCTGGCTCGCAGATCCAGCAGACCTACAGCTGGCTCGCAGATCCAGCAGACCTACAGCTGGCTCGCAGATCCAGCAGCGGTGCGATTTAAACAGCGACACTATGTAGCTGTGCTTAAACTGAGGGCAAACGTATATCCTACAAGGGAGACATTGGCTCGCGGGCGGAACAAAGTGGAAGCCGTATGCAGAAGGTTGGAAACAATATCACCCATACTAGGGCAATGCCCGGCAGTGAAGGCAGCCAGGCTGAGAAGTCACACTACTCGCCGAGGAAGCAGCGAAAGTGGGGTGGAAAGCTCTCCATCTGCTATAAGAGACCTGGGTGTCCAGCCTGCTGTAAAACTAACATGTCAGCAACCAGGCCACAGAGCATCATAACCTCTGGGTTCACAATGACACGGCTATATACAGAGGCTGGTACACGCATACACACCAAATTATTTACATAACCTAACTCTGTTCAGGCCTTTTCCTATGCCTGTAATGCCTCTTTCAGTGTAACTAATTAATGGTTGACGGAAGAGAATGTTAGAGAACGTCCTTGTTGCTCAATGTCCCGGTAAATCTGCCTGATAATGAATAAAAGGCGCTTTGGTTTTTGTCATCAAAGACCCAGATGGTTGTTCCTGTACATAGCCCACATACTAAAGAAATACAGCGCCGGCTGCGTTGACCTTAGCCAAGGATTTTCATTAACTTCCAACCCACCTGATCCGATGGACATTATTATTAAAATGGGCCACAAGAGTGAAGCGAATTGTCAAGCTTCCCACAGAACCAACTTCCGTTTCGAGCCAAACCTCCATGAAACTTTTCCTTACTTTCAGTCAAACTTGCGAAAAACTTTCCTAAAGAGACAAGTTCCGTTCAGAGAAACTTTCCTAAAGAGCCACGTTCACTTCAGAGAAACTTTCCCAAAGAGCCACGTTCACTTCAGAGAAACTTTCCCAAAGAGCCACGTTCACTTCAGAGAAACGTTCCTAAAGAGACAAGTTCACTTCAGAGAAACTTTCCCAAAGAGCCACATTCACTTCAGAGAAACTTTCCCAAAGAGCCACGTTCACTTCAGAGAAACTTTCCCAAAGAGCCATGTTCACTTCAGAGAAACTTTCCTAAAGAGCCATGTTCACTTCAGAGAAACTTTCCCAAAGAGCCACGTTCACTTCAGAGAAACTTTCCCAAAGAGCCACGTTCACTTCAGAGAAACTTTCCTAAAGAGCCATGTTCACTTCAGAGAAACTTTCCCAAAGAGCCATGTTCACTTCAGAGAAACTTTCCTAAAAAGCCATGTTCACTTCAGAGAAACTTTCCCAAAGAGCCATGTTCACTTCAGAGAAACTTTCCCAAAGAGCCATGTTCACTTCAGAGAAACTTTCCCAAAGAGCCACGTTCACTTCAGAGAAACTTTCCCAAAGAGCCATGTTCACTTCAGAGAAACTTTCCCAAAGAGCCATGTTCACTTCAGAGAAACTTTCCCAAAGAGCCACGTTCACTTCAGAGAAACTTTCCCAAAGAGCCATGTTCACTTCAGAGAAACTTTCCCAAAGAGCCAACTTAAATCTTTACCTCATGAGCATCACTGTACTGCACTGTGGCTTTGGAGGGAAGGTGGATATGTGGGGAAGATCTCTCCCAAAGCCCTTGACTGTGAGTGGGGTTGGAGTCCCTTTGACCGGGGGTAGGGTGGTAGAGTTGTAAGGGGGTACAGAGAGGGAAGAGCAGGATATCGACTGGACCTGTTCCTCTGTAGTTCTTTGGATGAGGCTTTAATTGAGTCTGGACCTCTGTGAACTCTATGGCTTCATCCCAAATGGACCCTATTCCTTATATAGTGCACAACTTTTGAATAGGGCCCACTACGACAAAAGTAGTGCACTATGTAGGGAAAAAGGTGTCATTTGGGACGTAGGCTGTGTCGACGTCCAACAGCTTGATCAATGCGCATCTGATTATGGAGCCAGTGTTAGCTAGTGGAATTAGCTGATTGCTGATGACATGCACTCTCTGTCTTCTGACTCTTGTTTGAGATGTTGTTCTCTTTAATCAAACTCCTGTCTCTCTACTCTCTCTCTCTTATTTTACCATCTGTCTCTACGGTCTCTCTCTCTCTCTCTTCTTTCACCTTCTGTCTCTCTCTCTCTTATTTTACCTTCTGTCTCTCCCTTTCTCTCTCTCCCTACTTTTACCGTCTGTCTCTCTACGGTCTCTCTCTCTTCTTTTACCGCCTGTCTCTCTCTCTCTCTTCTTTCACCTTCTGTCTCTACGGTCTCTCTCTCTCTCTTATTTTACCTTCTGTCTCTCTCTCTCTCCCTACTTTTACCGTCTGTCTCTCTACGGTCTCGCTCTCTCTCTCCCTACTTTTACCGTCTGTCTCTCTACGGTCTCTCTCTCTTTTTTTACCTTCTGTCTCTCTCGCTCTCTTCTTTTACCTTTTGTCTCTCTCTCTCTCCCTTCTTTTACCGCTGTCTCTCTACGGTCTCTCTCTCGTCTTTTACCTTCTGTCTCTCTCTCTCTCTTCTTTTACCTTCTCTCTCTCTCTCTTCTTTTACCTTCTGTCTCTCTCTCTCTTCTTTTACCTTCTGTCTCTCTCTCTCTCTTCTTTTACCTTCTGTCTCTCTCGCTCTCTTCTTTTACCTTCTGTCTCTCTCTCTCTTCTTTTACCTTCTGTCTCTCTCTCTCTCTTCTTTTACCTTCTGTCTCTCTCGCTCTCTTCTTTTACCTTCTGTCTCTCTCTCTCTCTCCCTTCTTTTACCGCCTGTCCGGGGTTAATCGAAAGGACTTTATCCCTGTTTTCCTGGGGTCCCCGTCAAGCAAACTGTGTCCAAACTTCTAAAAGAGTCTCTATAACTATTGGCGTGTCTATCCTGCTGCGTAGGCTTGTCTGCTTCCCAAATGACACACCATTCCCCTTGGTGCATTACCAGGACTCTAGAGCTCATAGGACTCTGGTCAAAAGTAGTGCAATTAATAGGGAGTAGGGTGCCATTTGGGATGTATTCTATGTTCATTTGTATTTTAGAGGGTTACACCATAACATACATCATTAGCCTCAAATAGACTCCATCAAGTCATTACACGTTTCATTTACTTTAACTGCAAAATCGGGGGACTTTTATAGAGAAAGGGGGTAGAGAACGAAAGAAGGGGGGGAGGGGGGCAAACGACCTCGGCCAAAAAGCGTATTTGATCAAAAAAAGAAAAGTAAAAAAGTGATACCAAATCTAAAAACAGAGGAAGAAGCCCTGGTCCAGATAATTAGCAGCGATTCACCTCGATCGCCTGTTAAGTAGAAGTCCTAATGAACACACTTATATTAAACAACTATAAAAAGGTGGGGATATGAACTTGATTCATTTCTATGTTTCCATTCTGCCGAACAAGTAATGAGTGAGAGACGAGGGAGTGAAATATGTAAAGCGTGTAATACCGAATTAACCCCCGACGCAGAGCGGAGAGAAAGGCCACGGCCGGTCAGTCAAAAATGCCTCACATTTCAGTTCACTCAGAGGTAAGGGATGAGATGAGAGTGCCACTCTGAAATTATTCATATGTGTCATGCATTCTGTGTGAGTGCGCATGTGTGTGTGTGTGTGTGTGTCAGAGAGAGAGTGAGAGAGTGAGAGTAAGACCGAGAGAGAGAGCTCCTGTGAAATGGGGGTCTGTTTCATTATGTCCATGCTTCGTGAGGAGAACAGTGTGTGCTGTGTTCAAATGTGTGTGCGCACGCGCGTGTCTGTGTGTGTCCGCACGCTCGTGTGTGTGTGTGTGTGTGTGTGTGTGTGTGGCAACTACCCGGTGTATTGTGGTTTTAGACGGAGAGAAATCAGGAGAAATTCAAAAGAGACTTCCCAACCAACACCTATATTACAGACAGAGGAAGAGGCCCAAAAGGCATCCTATTCCCTATAGCAAGTAGTGCACTATGTAGGGAATAGGGTGCCATTTGGGCTGCATCCAGAGAAGGTATAACAATATGATACATAAAACACACCCCTCTCCCACTATCTTATCCCTCCCTCCCTCCCACTATCTTTATCCCACCCACCCTCCCTCTCCCCCTCCCTCCCACTATCTTTATCCCACCCACCCTCCCTCTCCCCCTCCCTCCTTCTCTCCCTCTCCCCTTCTCTCCCTCCCCCCTCCCTCCCTCTCCCCTTCTCTCCCTCCCTCCCTCTCTCCCTCTCCCCTTCTCTCCCTCTCTCCCTCTCCCCTTCTCTCCCTCTCTCTCTCCCTCCCTCCCTCCCTCCCTCCCTCTCCCCTTCTCTCTCTCCCTCCCTCCCTCCCTCCCTCCCACTATCTTTATCCCACCCACTCTCTTTCCGCTAATCCACACATTTATATACTGCGCTGTATGCTAACGCTAGCGCTATGCTAGCCTGTCTGTCAGTCTCTCTGCCAATCCACGCATGTACTTACCGCTATGCTAGCTAGCCCGCAGGGCCCTTAGGCTATCGTTTTAAAGGATTATTGTTATGACGCACAATACAGACACTGATACGGAGCTGCTTGACTCTTCAATAAAGAGGATGTAAGTGTTATGGCCGGCAGTCAATGCGGCTGTCGGGCCAATGAGGCGAAAGGTATATAAATCCGTGAGATTTGATTGGCTGATGAGAGACCAGCGATCAAATACCTCTGCCATCAAACTGTGTTGAAGGGATTCACAATAAGAGTACACAGCTGTATTGAATTAAGAGGAGAATGACATGTTCACTTGCTATTGAAGTCTGTACCCAGACGGCGGCGTGAGGCGACACACCCCCAAGGCAACATCCAGGCCCACTGGCATCAACATTGTCAGTTGAAAACAATAGAAACCAAACTCTTTTTAGGCAAAGCCCACCTGTACAACAGTAGGGGAAACACTGTGTATGCCTTTCCACTTGTCCCTTTCTCAAGGATCCCTTCTGCCTTCTATACAATAACAAAATAGATATCAAATGAGATATCTGATCCTGGATCATTTTAGATCGGAGTGATTACATGGAAATGGGGATTGCTGATTATAGTTCTGATCGAGGATCAGGTCCCCCTTCTACATGTAATGTTATTCATGACGATCTGAAAGACAAAACTGATCCTAGAAACTCCACTCTGAGACCAGAGGAGGCTGTTGAGGGGAGGACGGATCATAATAATGGCTGGAACGGAGTGAATGGAATCATCAAACTATCTGTTTGATATGTTGGATACCATTTCACTTGTTCTGCTCCGGTCATTACCACGAGCCCCTCCTCCCCAATTAAGGTGCCACCAACCTCCTGTGGCTGAGACACTTAATGAATACAGACCCTGGTTCATTCTATCTATCAGCCATTGACTGAGAGGGCCAATGCAGTGTGCCCTCGCTGACCCTGTATACAGCATCTCATCTGATCCTTACCTGGGTTTAATGTAGATGACTGGAGTGTATGGAGGAGCAGCCTGGCCAGGACCGCCCTCTTAAAGAGCTGTATAACTGCACTGCACTACAGTCTCTACTGTACGCTCACATCAGGATGACCACGCCGCCAAGGCCGACGGGTTTTATAAAGTCAAGTCAAGGGCTCTCAAAACACTACTGGAATAAACAGGTATGGACACACACATAACACACACACACACACACATAACACACACACACATAACACACACACATGCCCTTTCTTTTAATGACTTTGGGGTATCTTCAAAGTAACAGTAAATTAGTGAGTCAGTGTGTGTGCTGTGTGTGTGTGTGTGTGTGTGTGTGTGTGTGTGTGTGTGTGTGTGTGTGTGTGTGTCCATCCATCTCCATGTGTGTGTCCATTTGTATGCGTGTGTGCGTGTGATTCCAGAATGCTTACTTGAGATCCTGGAAAGGTTCTGCTCTGATGTGGGATGTCTCTACTGAATGTCCGAAGACGACACCTTCGTTCCCTGAGAAAGACAATAGAAAGACAACAGAATAACAATATGAGGACAATAGAAAGACAATAGAATAACAACAGAATAACAATATGAGGACAATAGAAAGACAATAGAATAACAATATGAGGACAATAGAAAGACAATAGAAAGACAATAGAATAACAACATGAGGACAATAGAAAGACAATAGAAAGACAATAGAAAGACAACAGAAGGACTGTATGGGGACAATAGAAAGACAACAGAATAACAATATGAGGACAATAGAAAGACAATAGAAAGACAACAGAATAACAATATGAGGACAATAGAAAGACAATAGAATAACAACAGAATAACAATATGAGGACAATAGAAAGACAATAGAAAAACAATATGAGGACAATAGAAAGACAACAGAAGGACTGTATGGGGACAATAGAAGGATAATAGTTGTACAATATAAGGACAATAGAAGGACAGTATGAGGACAATATAATGACACTAGTAGTACAATAGAAGCCATAGAAGGACAATATTAGTACACTAGAAGGACAATAGGGCAAAAGAACACAGACAGTTGCTTTAAGAAACCACTACTAAAGGACATCAATAATAAGAAGAGACTTGCGTGGGCACGAGCAATGGACATTAGACCGGTGGAAATCTGTCCCTTGGTCTGATGAGTCCAAATTTGAGATTTTTGGTTCCCACCGCTGTGTCTTTGTGACGCAGAGTAGATGAATGGATGACCTCTGCATGTGCTGTTCCCACCGTGAAGCATGGAGGAGGAGGTGTGATGGTGTGGGGGTGCTTTGCTTGTGACACTGTCAGTGATTTATTTAGAATTCAAGGCACACTTAATCAGCATGGCTGCCACAGCATGCTGCAGTGATACGCCATCCCATTTGGTTTGCGCTTAGTGGGACTATCATTTGTTTTTCAACAGGACAATGACCCAACACACCTCCAGGCTGTGTAAAGGCTATTTTACCAAGAAGGAGAGTGATGGAGTGCTACATCAGATGACCTGGCCTCCACAATCACCTGACCTCAACCAAATTGAGATGGTTTGGGATGAGTCGGACCGCAGACTGAAGGAAAAGCAGCCAACAAGTGCTTAGCATATGTGGGAACTCCTTCAAGACTGTTGGAAAAGCATTCCAGGTGAAGCTGGTTGAGAGAATGCCAAGAATGTCCAAAGCTGTCATCAAGCCAAAGGGTGGCTACTTTGAAGAATATAAAATACATTTACTACATGATTCCATATGTGTTAGTTCATAGTTTTGATGTCTTCACTATTATTCTACAGTGTAAAAAACAAAGAAAAACTGTTGAATGAGTAGGTGTGTCTAAACTTTTGACCGGTACTGTATATAATGTAATTCAAGCCAGCTACGGTCCTGATTAGCCAGTCCTGTGTAAGATGACACTGATGATGCGAAGTCCTGTGATATTACAATATTCATGTGTGTGATACTGACACCACGTCTCAAATGTGTTACGTGAGAATTGTCCATTTGGAAAGGTACACACTGAGTAGACAAAACGTTATGAAGACCTTAATATTGAGTTGCCTTAAAGCCCTCAGAACAGCCTCAGTTCGTTGGATTTATGGACTCTACAAGGTGTCAAAAGCAGTCCACATGGACTCCAACGCTTCACACCGCTGTGTCAAGTTGTCTGGATGTCATTTAGGTGGTGGACCATTATTGATACACACAGGAAACTGTTGAGCATAAAGAAACCCAGCAGCGTTGCAGTTCTCCTACTACAGTAACCCGTTCAAAGGCACTTAAATATTTTGTCTTGCCCGTTCACGCTCTGAATTTCGCACATAGACAATCCATGTCTCAATTGTCTCAAGGCTAAAAAAAAAATCCTTCTTTAGCCTGTCTCCTCCTCTTCATCTACACTGATAGAAGTGGATTTAACAAGTGACATCAATACTGTTCCTAATGTTTTGTCCACTCAGTGTATGTTAGAAGTGTCAGGTTTCAAACTTTATTCGCCACGTGCCCAGGATACAACAGGTGTAAAACAGTACAGTGGAATTCTTAACTTTCCCAACAATGCAGATGATAATAGAAAATAGAATAGAAACATGTATCCAAAAATAACATCAGTCTAAGTAGCCCATGTTAGAACACATGGCAATGACATCATATCTCCCCACACTAAACAGAGATAGTATGAGTGATGTTCTTGCATGGAGCACATACAGAAACATCAGTTTCTTCTCTCCATCCCTCCCACCAACCCTCCCTCCTTCCTCCAACCCTCCCTCCTTCCTCCAACCCTCCCTCCATGCTTCCATTCTCCGGACGTGAGCGACGAAAGACAACATCAATCACCTTGCAGACCTCCGCCACTTTCTCTCCCTCCATCTCTCACTCTCACCCCCCCTTTCTTTCTTTCCTGGCTTTGTAATGGACAGATCTTTCCAATTACAGAGGGGAAAAGGAGGAGGATGGAGGAGGGGTGTCTGTTCGCCCACGACCCCCGACTGCTTCCACTTGACCTCCCCGCCGCCTCGTTTACCGGGAGAGACCACCGCGCCAGGAAAGCAAACAGAGATAGGCATGTGCTTTTTCTCTCTTAATCTTTCCTTCTCTCTCTCTCTCTCTCTCCTTCTCCCTCTCTCTCTCTCTCTCTCTCTCTCTCTCTTTCCTTTTTTCCCTACCTCTCTCTCTTAATTGTCTCTTCCGTCCCTCTCTCTCTCAGTCCCTGTCGCTCTATCTAATGCTGATGTCTGCATGTAGGCCACACACAACAACTGTCTGAGTTCTGCTCAACCCACTCACTAGCAGTCGCTGTGCATTGCTGCACACAGGCCCTTAGCACCATCACAATCTATCTGGTTGCTATGGGAGCACTGACCTGTGAATGGAGCCTTTTAGACTGGGTAAATCCACCCAACTGACCCGCATTTAACATATAACTGTACCTACAACTGCTTCAAACCCAACCTCAGTCCCGCAAGATTATTTTAGGCGTATGTGACACAGCTCACTTGCCAGGCATGGACTCAACAATTCTGCTCCCTATAGGCAATATCAAAACGCTCCAAAATATCCTAAGAAATAGGTTAAATCATCAGAGATTCTCACATGGCCCGTTATATTAGGCTATCGGTACTGCTCTGCCACATCAGCAAATAGTCTAGAAGTAGTTTGAAGAGAGCAGATTCTGAGAGACTTGCACTTTCTCTTGAGCTACGTTTTATAGACTACCTTTTAGGAGTGGGACGATTTTCAGACCGAGACAAATATGGGCGATCAATATATATTTCTAACCACATTTAGTAACCCATAGCCTAATCCTATTTAGGAAGTACATTTCCTTGGAAGGATAACGTGCCACGTGCTTCTCCGCCCATGTACAGACTATAGCCTACTCTATTTAATAGAGACCACAGGCGTACCTGATCTCACGCGTATGGCTACTGAACCTGAAGCAGCAGGACTGATGAGAGAGGAGACTTCTCTTTCTCTTGAGCTACGTTCTGCATACGTGATATAGCTTATCCTTTGGGAGGAGGATTTGCTGGCAGAGACAAATACATGGGTAATGGTTGGTTGAGCGCCCGTTATCAATAATGATTTCTTTCCGTTATCAATAATGATTTACAGACATTGTAGTAAAATATAGTCTAATCATATTTGATTTAATTTCCTTGAAAAGATAACTACCACTTGGTTCTCTGTTGATGCATAGGCAGTCTACTCTATATATACATTATTTGTGGGTAACGATTGAATTAAAATGGCCAAAAAATTGACAAAAGAAAATATCTTCTCTTTGAAGAGAGCAATTTCTCAAGCA
>NC_048583.1:4066622-4176622 GCF_013265735.2 Oncorhynchus mykiss | reverse complement strand
TGGTTGTCTCACCAAGCTACCTTAAGATGAACGTCACTCTGGATAAGTGTCTGCTAAATGACCATAATAACTGCAAATGTAATATCAGAGGGGGAAATGGCTGCTGGACGTCAACGGAAACACTCTAGAGCAGAGTTTACACTCACAACACTTCACAGGGTGGCTTGTTAGGGCACTTTGGAACACTTTGGAGAAGACAAGGACATTGCCACTTAGCCACAACCGGTGATAAGAAGTAGTTAAATCCACGTTGACAGCAGCAGCCCACACCGAGGAGATATTGGGTCTGGACTGTCGTCTGAAACTTTTGCTCCTCAGAAGATTAATGACAACAGGGCGTTATAAACGAGCTGTTCGAGATCATTAATTGATGCAGATTTTCCTGTGATTAGAGAACGATGAAGGATGATCCTCTGTGGTGATATTGAACACGCAGGAAATGTCACTTGTTAAATCAGAGATCGGGTTCCAGGCCGACGACATTACAGACGCGACATTGCAGACGTGACATTACAGACGTGACATTGCAGACGCGACATTGCAGACGTGACATTACAGACGTGACATTGCAGATGTGACATTACAGATGTGACATTACAGACGTGACATTGCAGACGTGACATTACAGACGTGACATTGAAGACGTGACATTACAGACGTGACATTACAGACGTGACATTGCAGATGTGACATTACAGACGTGACATTGCAGACATGACATTGCAGACGTGACATTGCAGACGCGACATTGCACCAACCAAAGGCAGAGTCCCACGTCAACGACTGTCAGGCATCACATTGCTATAGAATATAATGTGGTTCGTGAATATGTTCAACATCCAGGCATGAGAAAGCAGATGACTGCTTTGCAGTCAGTCTGGAACGAGGGCAGTTTGGGGGTTTGGGGAGAACCACAAAGAGGGAAGGGGCAATCCCTGTTTGGTGCCATTTTGACCTGTCAAATACAAAGTAGAGGGAATGGGGGAAGAGACAACAAAGTCTGGAGTCATTTTTTCCTGTCAAAATATAAAGTCTGAAGAAAAAAGTTGATGTTTTGAACTGGTCGAGTTAGTTGGTCACGGGAACTCGTCGAGCTAGTTCGTCACGGCCCCTTTGAACGAGGGCTGAGAAATGCTGAATTAATTTGGACTTTCAAAAGTAAACACTGAAGAAGGTGATGCAACTCTGCGAAACAACGAGGCCATCGCTGGTCTCTTTTTGAAGTGCTGAAATCAGTCAGAGAGCGGAGTCTCCTGGAAGAAGACCTTTCGACTCTTTGAAGGTGCTTTTTGAAAAACTAAAGAGCCGTGGAGTGAAGCAGTCAGAAAACTGCAGCGCGCAGCAACTTTTACCCCAGGTTAGAAAAACTACACATGATTTATGGACAAACATACACAAATTATGTATCTAAATAAGATTACACTCATTAATAAAGAGCGCGGGAGAAAAAAGGGAAAAAGTGTGGTTTTATCCGACACATTAATCAAGAGAATCTTTTCGGCCAGGGAGACGAAGGAGGCAAAGAAGAGACGATGCTAAAAGGTGGATTTAATCACACACTCTTCATGGCTGTCTGTAAACACGGAGGCCTGCGGTGTCATCTGTACACACACATCAATAACCGGCATGACATTGATGGGAGAATAGCAAAATGAGTACTTCCTTCATAAAAATGGACAGATTCTATTCTAACACATCCCAATATACCTTTAGCAAATATGTTCTCATTGAGAATGATCTCGCGTCACAAAGCATATGCACTGCTAGTTCATCATCTTTTATATGCCACCTGTGAAGAACAGTTGCAAACGGTCGGTAGTAGCCACAGGGAAAGACGGCCCCGTGCCCCGTACAGGCACAGCAGACATGATCAAATGTATAATTCATATTCTTGTCACTGAAGCTGTCTCTTACCCAGAATGACTCAAGGGCAAGTTAGACTTTGAGTACATACCAAATTGCTTAATAGCAAGTAAGAGCAAATACCAAAAGAACAAGGAAGTAGAGCTTTCAACACCTGTTCCTATTGGACGCTAAGAATGGGTGACAGAGCGGGGATCCAATCAGAGTGCCTCATTCTATCTCTTTACCCCAAAGTCCTGTGTGGTAATCACAGAACATCTCCCACTCCCACCCTTGCCTTAATCCATTCCACATGATACAGCAGCTGGACAAAAAAAATGAGTGGAACGATTCCTCCGAGATAAAAGAGAAAATAATTACTGAGCAGGAGAAGATAACGGGACATAAATGAAGCCTGAAGTTTAGAAGCTCATTACAAAGTCATAGGGGAGTTTGCCAGTTTAAGGTTTGAAGTCCATTTCTTCTAGGAAAGGGACAAGGAGAGGAAAGGGTATAAAAGCAGTGTTTTGGATAGAGTGTTCGGCTGGACGGTGAAAGTCACTTCTAAAATTGGCAGCGTGGCGGGTGAGAGTGATCCCTGTGACGTTGTTGTCACACACTCACAGTCACATACGCCCTTATGCGCTGTCTTTCCCAAAAATGCATTTTGGCCCCCGTCGCCAGTTTTGGTCGCCTGTCTCCTGCCACGGTCGTAATGAAATCTTCCCGCAAAGTGAGAAAGCCATTTATTACCCAGAATGCACTTATACAAATGAAAAGTCAATGACACACCCCAACAACAAAAAAAGACAACAGACGTTCCCGTTCGCCCTCGCTGTCCTCCGAGCAGCTGGGCACCACGTCCAGAAAATACTCTCATGATGTTATTCTCTCTCCGAGGGGGGAAGGAGGACACAGGACTAGGAGATTGCTGCTGTAGACTGATCCAAGGACAGTTTTCGAGTTTTTCTTCACTTCTGATTGTTAAGGATTTAGAGAGGCTTAGCTGATCCTAGATCTGTGGTTAAAGGCAATTTCTACATGGAGAGGAGGACAAATAGCATTTTGGTGTCAGAAAGGGGGGCCAAAAGCCTACTTTCAGTGGGCCAAGTTCACTTTTCATTTTTACGAGCCCTGATTCGGATATGGGCCGTGACAGGTCCTCACTCAAATTAACGAGGTGACAGGAATAGAGAGGAAGGAAGGAGGGAGGGAGGGAGGGAGGGAGGGAGGGAGGGAGGGAGGGAGGGAGGGAGGGAGGGAAAGAAGGAGGATAAAACAGAGTGCAGTGCTCAAGGCTCAGTGATGGCTCTGTCTGTTCCTCTGTGCCACGGGGTAACTTCATGGCCTTTAGCAACTGGCTGAGGGAGGGGAATAAGGTGTGTGTATGTGTGTGTGTGTGTGTGTGTGTGTGTGTGTGTGTGTGTGTGTGTGTGTGTGTGTGTGTGTGTGTGTGTGGAGTTCCAAGGCCCTAATAGCACCAAGTGAACTGTGTGTGCGTGTCTCCTCCAAGGACCTTATGATCAGAGCACATCAGCCGTGATTTCAAAGTGTGTCTCATAATTGACTGTAATATAATTTATCTGAGCTTATGGACAGAGGAACTTTGAAATACAGAGAGAGAGAGAGACAGACAGACAGACAGACAGACAGACAGACAGACAGACAGACAGACAGACAGACAGACAGAGAAAGAGAGAGAGAGAGAGAGAGAGAGAGAGAGAGTAAATTAGAGAGAGAGAGAGAGAGCGAAAGAGAGAGAGAGAGAGAGAGAGAGAGAGACATACAGAGAGAGAGTAAATTAGAGAGAGAGCGGGAGAGAGAGAGAGAGAGAGAGAGAGAGAGAGAGAGAGAGGAAACTGTGGATGGGACGATCAGGATGTGGAGTAAAACTCCAAAGTACCACACTGTTCTCAAAGTTGGAAGATGAATGTTATCACTAGCCAGTTCACAGATGGAGAACAGTAAGAGATAGAGAGGAGAAGAGAGAGCGATAGAGAGAGGGAAAGAGGGAGGGGGAGGAGTCAGAGGGAATGGAGGAAGAGAGAAATATTAGAGAGAGAGAGAGAGAGAGAGAGAGACTAACACACTAAGGTTGCCTGAGTACCACACTAAGAGACAGGGTCACACTGGTCTCACCAGGTACCCTTATCTCCTTGGACCAGAGACCACTAAGCTGATAAGTACAATGATAGCCATCTAAGAAGGTTGAGTCGCTCTCTCTCTCCTGTGGGTCCACTAGTCTGCCAATGTTACTGCTATGTATGAGTCCCGTCCAGATACCAGTTTCCCAATCAATCATGGCCATATCCAAGGGGGCAGCAGTCCAGTAAAACGTGTGCACAGTCTCCCTCCGAAAGCCCCTTTCCTCCTGACTAGAAAGTGTGTGAGTGTTGTCAACATGCTGACTCAGAGCTCCTTCAGAAACCCTTGGAATCCTTCTGGAATCTCTGACAGGGGGAGAGGAGGGAATTCTGTTCCGGACTTCCGGAACAATGCAGAACTCCCCCAGAATGATGTGTTGGAGCCAGCAAGTCAGTCAGTCAGTGAGGCACCATGCGTTGTAGCCCAGGGGGCGGGGATAGTTAACGGAAGCCCCATCATGTGCTTGGTCGGGTTCTCCCCAGCCCGGGGGTTTCTGAGGCCCTGCTGTCTTGGGGTTACACTTCTTGGAACACAACTACCCAAGATGGGCTACTTTTGTTCAAGAGTCCAGGTAATCTGTGTGTGTGTTAGTGTGTGTGTGTGCTTGTTCGTGTGTGTGTGTGTGTGGGGGCGGGTGTGTTTGCATGTGTGTGTGTGAACGGGGGTGTGTGTGGGGCGGGTGTGTGTACGTGTGTGTGTGGCCAGCTGGTGGCGGCGGAGGCTGACTCACCCACAGTGAGCTGTCCTGTTAGCTGACCAAGGTTGTTTCTTGCGTTCACCGTCACATTCCTGTCTGACTGCAGGATCAGAGGATTGTCCTAGAGAGAGAGAGAGAGAGAGAGAGAGAGAGAGAGAGAGAGAGAGAGAGAGAGAGAGAGAGAGAGAGAGAGAGAGAGCAAATCGCTAGAGCAAATGGCTACAGCAACAATGGATAATCTTCACAATAAATGTACCGGCACTGTTCGGGGTCAAGGACGAGTCAGTCACTCATGCTACTGCTTAATAAACCCCTAACAGGCACTTTACATGCCAAACCATACAGAATACCTCTCTTCCCCTTCCACCCCCTTCTCTCTCTGTAGGGTGGCAGGGAGTCTAGTGTGTTGGGCCAGTAACCGCAAGGTTCAAATATCCAAGCCAGAAAGGTGATGAAAATATATTGATCTGCCCTTGAGCAAGGCACTTAACCCTAAAATGCTCCAGGGGCATGTACTACTATGTCTGACCCTGTAAAACAACATATATCACTGTTATCTGTCTGGTGTATCTGACAATAACAGCGTCTGTCTGTCTGTCCGTCCGTCCGTCCGTCCGTCTGTGTGATGTTTCTAAAACAACCACCTGATGGCAGAGTATACAACCTCACTGAGTTCCATTGAAGTCCATTGTAGTGCTCTGAACTGATGTTGCCCTGCAACGGTCCTCTATAAATAAGTTTATCCCTCTCCATTCCATCTGAGTACAACATGCGGTGATTGTGACTCACTCATTCCTAGAACATTTAGGCTTTGAACAGAGAGCGAATAATGCACAGCAGAACGCTGAGAACACTTAGTCGAAAGCTCTGTTGAAATGGGGATTGAAATGGAATATGTTTTTCATGACCTTCAACGATGAGTACGAATACATCTTCAGACTTAAAATGGAGAATTAGTGACTAAGATTGGATTGCCGTAAATGTTGATATAATTTCCTCAGGATGACTCCATTGAGTGATTCATTAACATGAATCACTCCCATGGCCATTGCCGGAAGCAATTTTAGAGAATCCCTATACCAAGGTACAACACAAAGGAAAAACCCAGCAGCCACTAAATAAACCCACGTGTTTACACCAGGGAGTCATCTAAACTCTATTGAATGGTCCTGATATGACCACTAATTCAATTGCTGCAGCACACAGTCTGTCAATACACTCCACCCTTTCGTTCAAATGCAAATGTCTCAGCCACTCCGTGAAGTGACAGGTTTATATTAAGCCAACTAAATTGGGTAGTGCTATCCGGGATCCTTGAGACATCCATGCCCTAAACCCTAGCCTTAACCCCTACCCTTACCCTTACCCCAAACCTTAACCATAACCCTTACCTAATCTTTACCTTTACTTTAACCCTGACCTTAACCCTTACCTTAACCATTTCAAATGTCAACGTCAATGGGGTAACGTCAGAGTTGGGACGTCCCAAGAATCCCTGATAGCATAGACCATTCTAAAAGTTGCAAAGTCAGTGGCGAGGATCCTCTGAAAAGTCACAGGCTTATATTAAGCCAGCTAAATATTGCCCTAAAAGTTGAGAGGTGCAGCGGTTGAGGACCCGGGGTTGTGGCCTGAGACTGGCTTAGTGAGCTTGACTGCAGGTCAGAGTTCATTTGAGTCTCTGTGCAATCAGTTTGATTGGTGAAGAGCACAAACACCGTTAGAAACACACACACACACACACACACACACACACACACACACACACACACACACGGGCTCAGTTGAAGGGATTTAGATGTCTGAAGTGCTGGCTCTTTAGAAGTGTGCCAGGTGCCGATTCCTCTCTCCCAGAGCGCTCTCTTTTGTTCCTGTTAGTTCCTCCCTCCTCCACCCTCCCTCTACACCCCACATACAGTACGTACATGAAATCTGGCCCTTTGTGATGAAGTCGCCTCCCAAGGTCAAGAGGGAACGTAGGAAGAGCTTTTTGTAGAAGTGCTATCTATTGGACCATGTGACCTGACCAGGTAAAACTACTGACCCCTCGTTACAAGCTATAAATGTAGTCCGGTAAAACTCCTGGTCCTAGCTATGAAAAACACTGAAACAAGAGACTTTGAAACTGGCACGGTGCAAAACATGACGTCATCATTTGAATCTCGAAAACAAAAGAGGGGGGATGTGGTAAGAGTCAAACAGGGTTTATTTAGAGCAGCTTGGCACCCATAGTCATAGTCTCAAACACACACCGCAGGGTGGAGTTCACTAGCGCCGTCCTGCCGGTGTCCTGCGCCGTCCTGCCGGTGTCCTGCTCCGTCCTGCCGTCCTGCCGGTGTCCTGCGCCGTCCTGCCGGTGTCCTGCGCCGTCCTGCCGGTGTCCTGCGCCGTCCTGCCGGTGTCCTGCTCCGTCCTGCCGGTGTCCTGCGCCGTCCTGCCGGTGTCCTGCGCCGTCCTGCCGGTGTCCTGCGCCGTCCTTCCGGTGTCCTGCGCCGTCCTTCCGGTGTCCTGCGCCGTCCTGCCGCTTCACCATGACTTAGGAGAATTCATTAAAATAACGCTCTGTGCTTTGAGCCTCCGTCGTCACGGTCAGAGGAACAACTCTCACCTCGTCACTACTTACTGATTCCAAGTCAAGGTCCAAATGCAAAGTGTCCGGACAGTGTTTTTTATACCAGGTTGTGTGTAGAGGTGTGTGCCACAACACACTGTCAGGTCGATTTCTACCCAGAGACGAGGAAAGGTCATTGATTGGCCAGAGACCCCTAATTCAAGACTCGACCAGTTCCAGGCTGACTACATTGCAGATGCACGCCAGATCTAACAACGTCTGGATGGGTGTTTAACATATCAGATAACCACATCATATGATAAAGCAACCTGATGCTCGACTGTCGAGGAGGTGGCACGCAACCATTGGCTGATGCAGTGCAACATCTGCAATGTAGTAGGCCTGGAACACCAAGGTGACCAGTAGTCATCTTTACATACTTCTTCTTCACTGAACCAAAATTGGTTCCATATAGAACCCTTGGATTCCATATAGGGTTCTTTAAGGAACCAATTCCGTTTCTATACTGAGCAAAAATAACAAAGATTTTACTGAGTTACAGTTCATATAAGCAAATCAGTCAATTGAAATAAATGCATTAGGCCTTAATGTATGGATTTCACATGACTGGGCAGGGGTGCAGCGAGGGCATAGGCCCACCCGCTGGGGAGCCAGGCTCAGCCAATCAGAATGAATTTTTCACCACAAAAGGGCTTTATTACAGACAGAAATATTCCTCAGGAAAAAAATACAAATAAAAGACTACCCACGATGCCCAGACTAAGATGAATTCATTAAATGCATTCTGAGAAGCAGGTCTCTCTCTCTATAATGGAAAACGTAGGGGAATGAATAAACTGCAGGTGACCCAATTTTTCTGTTGATTTCCCCAAATTAATATGCCGCTGTTCGGCCGTGAATTCAAATGAGAATATCCTGTTAAATTGGGAGAGAGTTGCTGATCCGATTGAGAGAGAGAGCGAGAGAGAGAGAGAGAGAGAGAGAGAGAGAGGGAGAGAGACAGATAGATTTTTTCCCCATTCTGCCACCTGCGATTCATTATCCCCACTTTCATTGTTTTCTCCTGTTTATGACGGCAGGCCCAAACTAATAAATCACACCTGCTTGGCTCTAATTTTAGAATGCCGTGGACCGGCTCGGCGGTAGCATTCACCAAATCATTTCGCCTCACCTAATTGGTGAATACCCCGCTTTTGGAATGAATTATTTGCAATGGTGCGTATGATGGGATTTAGTATTGTTCTCCACGCAGTTTCAATTGATAGGACTTTGCTATGCGTGAAAACACTGGGCCCTGAATTCTTCCATGGACTCATCGCCCCAAGGCTCAGCCACTGTAGCCTACGTTCAATTGTGTGTGATTTGAAGTCACTGTGGAAAAGAGCATATCCTAAATAATTACAATTTAATTCTCTGTGGATTTGAGGGAAGCCTCAGAGCCCAAATGCTGATTAACAAACATATATTAATTTTTAGCTGGTAAACAGACATCCATGTAACCTTATAATCCCGCTTTCAAAGAAATAGCCCTTCCAATTATTCAATCTCTTCCGCCTTCAATCCTGTCCTTTAAAGGCTTTCTGATTTCGGTTGCATCTTATTAAATTCAAAGTGTTTTGTATTTCGGGCAATTACCCAGAAGCCTCTCTAGTCTAAGCCTGGGTTGGCTCTTCAAGTCCATTCATGGCCACATTCAAGTTTTACTGTACTAAGAATAATTAGACAGTCAATAGATTCCCTTCACTTTGGTCGTTTGTATAGGCGGACGCACGTCAGAAAGCTGAATTTAATTAGTTGGGTAATAAGCGGAAGAGTGCAGGGTTGGATCGGTAGGGTCTTATCGGTCTTTCAGCTTTGCTGCTGTGAATAGCAATGCAGCTGGTGGAGGATAAATACGACATCCCTCCACAGGACTCTCTGAAGACCCCAGTGTCTGAATTTAACCCTGTGAAGTGTGTACATTTAGTAGGCAAATTAATGAAAAGAAAGAAAACGGGCAATGCTTTCGGTGGCCCTCATAACGCTACTAGAGGGGTTAACAAGCAATGGTGTTCACAAATGTGGTGCTGCTTAGGCATTCTGGACATCATTTTCAATTCTCCGCTCCCCTTTCCGACACGTGTGACATTATTCCATTGGCAGGTGCAGCAATAGTGTTTCCCGCTTCGATTACGTCCGCTTTCCGAAACGAGCGCCAGGTGGGTTTTAGTGAGTCTCAGGACAAAATTGACAAAACCAAAATGATTCAGCGTGTGAAAGAATGGATCCCTCGGGGGCGTACCACAACAACAGTAATGTACGTGCTTCTACATCTGCATCGCTTGCTGTTGGGGGTTTTAGGCTGGGTTTCTGTACAGCACTTTGTGACATCGGCTGACGTAAAAAGGGCTTTATAAATACATTTGATTTGATTGATTGATATAGAGGATGGATGAGCCGGATTGGCATCGGTGTCCTGCCTTATGTCCACCAGATGATATGAGTTTTGTTTTGCAGGATGTAACGCCGGTATTTTCCGTACTTGACGTTCGCTCTGTGTGTGTACCTCTGTTTGTACCTCCTCACCGCAAAGCAACGCGCGAGTTGATAGTTTTGAACGCATGCGGTTCACAGAACGTAGCGTTGCTGACTGCTCCACTGACAATTAATGACTTCCCCCGGAACGCAAAGAGTTTGATGCATCTGGTGGACATGAGGCATAACAGTGTGCCTCCGGGCACCATTTGTCTTTTCCCCAGCAGAGTATCTTATCGGGGCGATGGATCTGCCTTACACCCCCCTCCGGGCCTGCCAAGCAGCAAATAAATCTGGCCCTGGAGAAGAAGACACAACGCTGAGGTTCAACCTGGAGAACATTTGTTTAGGGAGCAGAAGTAGTGAGTATAGTCATCACCATTCTCTGCAGCTCTACCTGACTACTTCACAGTTTGACTGTTTTACTCTGCCTGACCAGGACCTGGGTTGCAGGAGGGAAAATACAGCGACTCTTGTTCCTACCACTGACTAGCTGTGCTTCTGGGATTCTCACTGTGTGTGTGCGTCCATGCGTTCGTGCCTGCGGGTGTCCGACAACGTGTGCCTTTCACCAAGCAAACAGAACGCACAGAGAACTCCAGAACTCAGACCTGTAGCCAAGCTCCTCATCAGCCGGTCTTCAGCCACAACACTTCAAGAGCTTCTAATAGCTACATACGGTATGAGACAACGTACAGTTTAAGACGATATGAGTTATGAGACAACTTACAGTATAAGACGATATGAGTTATGAGACAACTTACAGTATAAGACGATGTGAGTTATGAGACAGCTTTGTACTTGACAAAAGTAACTAAATATTTCAACTTTTACTGTAACTAAGAGCCTCTGACATCAATCCTACCGGTACACGATGGACATCCAACACCCTGGCATATAGCAGCAGTATATTTACACCTGATCCATGTCTATTAATGGATCACACAAACTACTTCAACTAAATAATGTTCTGTTGTCACATAAACTCTGGATAGGTCCAGTGAAATGTGTTGTTTTACAGGGTCGGCCATAGTAGTACGGAGATTAGGGTTAAGTGCCTTGCTCAAGGGAACATTGATCGATTTTTCACCTTGTCAGCTCGGGTATTCAAACCAGCAACCTTTTGGTTACTGGCCCAATGCTCTACCTGCTAGGCTACAGCGCTCCACAAGCTGTCCCCAACGTTTTGGTTACTGGCCCAATGCTCTACCTGCTAGGCTACAGCACTCCACGAGCTGTCCCCAACATTTTGGTTACTGGCCCAATGCTCTACCTGCTAGGCTACAGCACTCCACAAGCTGTCCCCAACATTTTGGTTACTGGCCCAATGCTCTAGCTGCTAGGCTACAGCACTCCACGAGCTGTCCCCAACCTCTTGGTTACTGGCCCAATGCTCTACCTGCTAGGCTACAGCACTCCATGAGCTGTCCCCAACCTTTTGGTTACTGGCCCAATGCTCTACCTGCTAGGCTACAGCACTCCATGAGCTGTCCCCAACATTTTGGTTACTGGCCCAATGCTCTAGCTGCTAGGCTACAGCACTCCACGAGCTGTCCCCAACCTCTTGGTTACTGGCCCAATGCTCTACCTGCTAGGCTACAGCACTCCACAAGCTGTCCCCAACCTTTTACCACATCACATTCTAGAGACGTCTTTCAACAATGCTAAACCCTTATCATCACTGGAGGAAAGACAGACAATCCAAACCTGTTTGTATGAATGTGGAGACAAACGGGAGACAGAACATCCTCATGCAATGTATCACACACACACAGAAAGACACTCAGAGACATACAGACACACACACACACACAGACCCCCCCCCCCCCCCACACACACACACACACACGAGACACACACACACACACACACTCATGCAGTGCACACACAGACCCCCACCCCACACACACACACACGAGACACACACACACACACACACTCATGCAGTGCACACACAGACCCCCCCCCCCCACACACACATACATACACACACACGACACACACACACACTCTCATGCAGTGCACACACAGTGAGACCTCTGCTCTCTTCTGTAGTCCACCTTGTTTGCACCCTGCGTATCCCAACATCCTTTGAGACGAGACCATGTGACGCAGAGCGCCCACCTCTGATACTCCTTCTATCACCTCCATTATCCCCTTCACTCCTGCTGCTAGTCAATCACCGTGCTGTCACACACACATTTTAAACACTTTATTTGAATCCACCAATCAAATTTACCAAGAAAAAAACCCATTTCAAAGGTTCCTGTATCCATGGCACTCAAGGGTACAGAAAGCACCTCCTTCTCCAAACAGCTAGGCTGCTCACGACAACTGAAACAGAGCAGTACCTAGACACACGCGCACACACACACACACACACACACACACGCACACACGCACACACGCACACACACACACACACACACAGAAAATAGAGACATGCAAGAACACAAACGCAGCACACGCTGCATGCGTACACAGTTGCTGTCAACATATGCACAAAGACATGCAAACATAAAACATGGACATGAACAAACACAGGTATGCACACACACACACACACATACAATTGTACTCACACAGACATACAGTGTGTATATAGGTGTGTGTGAGTCTGCCTGGGGCCTTCAGAGGCATGTCTCTCCACTAATAGATTATTGATCAGAGGGCCAGTCCATCTCTCAGGCCTCCAGGCAGGGCCAGACAGCCTGTACTGTGTAAATAAACCCCCCCCCCCCCTCCCATCGGTTCTTCTAAAAGAAGGGCTTTGGTGTGATTTCAGTTTCCTCAGCCCTGTCTTTGCTCTGTCTGTCTGTGTTCCCTGGCATTTATTACACCATATTAACACGCTTATAACATAGTAATAAGACATTAATAACACATCCTACCCGCTTCTGTCACTCACCCTGACCCCCTTGGATTTAAAAGGACTTAGAGGGGCCGGGGTCAGCCGGTCCAATCTGTCCAGGGGAGAATAGAACTTAAATGAGGTCACGGCAGAGTTGTGTGTGTGTGTGTGTGTGTGTGTGTGTCACGGCAGAGTGGACTGCGCTGAGGGTTAACTACACAGGGTACCAGTGACGTCTGTGCTTTACAACTGTCACCGACTGGGTTTGAACTCGGGTCTCCTACGTGCCTACAAGACTGGGTTGGACTGCTAAGCTTCAGACTAGGCAGGTCTCAGGTAATGTCACTCATCACACCAACATTGGTCACTGAACACAAGAGTATGGTAATGACACCAAAATGCCATAAATATAATTTTATTTTAAATTTGCTCAAAGGTTTTATTTTATCCCCGAGCGAAGGTTCAAAATGAAGCTAGAGGATAGTGATTTATGTAATAAACACCCAATCTGAGCTGGGCAATTATACAGTGCATTCAGAAAGTATTCAGACCCCTCTTGACTTTTTCCACATTTTGTTACGTTACAGCCTTATTCTAAAACGGATGAAATACCTTTTTTCCCTCATCAATCTACACTCAACACCCCATAATGACAAAGCAAAAACAGGGTTTATAGACATTTAAATGTGGAAAAAGTCAAGGGGTCTGAATACTTTCCAAATGCACCGTATGTTCGACTAGTTTGGATTCATATCCATTATTGGCCGCTTAAAAGGCAAGGCAAACAAAATAAGGGTTTAGTCTTGGGATTCTTCTTGACAAGTCACATCAGAGATGTAGCTCAGTCTCCATCATACAAATATAATCAATGATCATTGACTATTTATATAGTCTCCGTGGCCTAACAGGATCTCTGCTCTCATTAAAAAAGCATGGCTTAACTACAGGGTCAACCAAGGCAACCAAGACGTTTCCAGTTCATCCCTCTCTCTTCCTATCTCTGGGACTTGGTCAACGTATCCTGTATCAAACATGTCTGACTAAAATGCACAGAACTAGTCTGTCGGTCACAGCTATAGATTACTTAACCGTTCACACTGATTAAACAGCCACTATATCCCTCTGGAGCCCGACTTGTCATTCCACTGGCCCGCGATCAACCGGGTGTTTTCTCTTTGCATGCTGCTGATTACAGAAGTGTTATTTGGCCCGTCCCCCACCATTTTGTTACTTCTTTTCATTTTGTCTCTGGTTCCATTGAATTATGTATCGTCAATTCCCTAAACGAAGCTGGAGCTAGTTCAAACTGAATTCTCGCATCCGCTGAGTTTGTAAAGGAGATGAGGGAGTGTCGTGTTTCTTGTCACACTCTCCAGACTCCAGAGTGAGGCTTTCATTTGCATCTTTTTGCCTGTCCATTGATCTTTGGGGTGATACATTTTGTTGGCACATTTACTTGCTCGAGACATCTCCACCAATTCCCTTTGCTGACGTTTAATGGCAGAGATGTTTCATATAACGGGAAACAGGAAAGTCGTCTAATGTGCTCTCTCTCCCTCTCTCTTGCCCTTTCCCTCTCTCCGTGTCCTTTTCCCTTTCCTGTGTGAATGCGGAGCTGTACTGTGTGGTGTGAGGAGAACATCATAATTGATGCAGTGCAATGTTGATGCAATAATGATGCAGTGGAATCTGTTGATCACATTTGTATATGATTCAACATGAAAGATCATGAGTTGGTAATCAAATGAATTTCGGTACACGCGTTATAGGCATATCTGGATACACTGTGTACTACTTTAGTGGGGTCGGTTCCAAAGTTGCAGGGCCTGCAAACACTAAACTGATGTGAATTCTGCTTCACTAAGACTGCTACAGCTCCTAACCATAGAGAGAGAGAGAGAGAGAGAGCCTTGAATCACTGAACCCAACTCTAAAAGTAGCACACCTCCCTCTACCTCACTGTATCCTCCCTCTATCCCCCTCTATCCTCCCTCTAACCTTCCTGTATCCTCCCTGTATCCTCTCTGTATCCTCCCTCTAACCTTCCTGTATCCTCCCTCTATCCTCCCTCTATCCCCCCTTTACCCCCCTTTACCCCCCTTTACCTCCCTGTATCCTCCCTGTATCCTCCCTTTACCTCCCTTTACCTCACTGTATCCTCCCTTTACCTCCCTGTATCCTCCCTCTATCCTCCCTGTATCCTCCCTTTACCTCCCTCTATCCTCCCGCTATCCTCTCTGTATCCTCCCTCTAACCTTCCTGTATCCTCCCTCTATCCTCCCTCTACCTCCCTGTATCCTCCCTTTACCTCCCTGTATCCTCCCTCTACCTCCCTCTATCCTCCCGCTATCCTCCCTCTGATCCTTTGTCTGCACCTCCCAGGGCATTTGAACTGATTCCAGAGGCCGACCCAAAACAACGCCGTCGGAGGAGAGGGTGCCGGAGCGGTCTTCTAGTGAGGCTTCGGACGCTAATGTCCACTCCCGAGTTAACAAAGTCGTTGAAATCTGGGCAAGAGTTGCTTTCCAAAGAGATGTCCTGGGTGGTAACATGGCTAGCTCTGGACATGCTGTCGGAGTCCATACAGCCAACGGGATTTTCAGTGCATCATGCCGACAGGAACAAACATTTCTCTGGTAAGAAGAAGGGCGGTGGTGTATGTTTCATGATTAACAACTCATGATTAACAACTCATGGTGTAATTGTAACAACATACAAGTCCTTTTGGTCACCTGTCCTAGAATTCCTCAATCAAATGCCGATCGTATTGTCTCCCAAGAGAACTATCCTCGGTTATCGTCACAGACGTGTTTATCCCCCCCGCAAGCGGATACCAAAACGGCCATCAAGGCCATCACTTTACTGGACATTATGCAAACTGGAAACCATATATTGTAGCTGTGGATTTTAATCTGCTAATCTGAGAACAAGGCTACCTAAATTCTATCAGATTATTGATTGCAGAGTAACACACTCGATCACTGCTACTCTAACTTCCGCAGTGCATACAAGGCCCTACCCCGCGACTCCATCTGACCGCGACTCCATCTTGTTGCTCCCCTCGTATAGGCAGAATCTAAAACAGGAAGCGCCGGTGCTTAGCTCTATCCAATGCTGGTCTGACCAATTGGATTCCATGCTTCAAGATTGCTTCGATCACGTGGATTGGGATATGTTCCGGGTATCCTCAGACAATAACATTAATGTATACACTGACTCAGTGAGCGAGTTTATAAGGAAGTGTATAGGAGATGTTGTACCCACTGTGACTATTAAAACCTTCCCTAACCAGAAACCGTGGATTGATGGCAGCATTCGCGCAAAACTGAAAGCACGTTCTACAGCATTTAATCATGGCAAGACGACTAGAAATATGACCGAATACAAACAGTGTATTTATTCCCACCGTAAGGCAATCAAACAAGCAAAGTGTTAGTATAGAGACAAAGTGGAGTCACAAATCAACGGCTCAAACACGAGACGTAAGTGGCAGGGTCTACAGACAATAACGGATTACAAACAGAAAACCAGCCCCATTGAGGACATCAACGTCTTGCTCCCAGACAAATTAAACAACTTCTTTGCCCGCTTTGAGGACAACACAGAAAAACAATGGGCTGTCCTTCTCCGTGGCCGACATGAGTAAAACATTTAAACGTGTTAACCCATGCAAGGCTGCCGGCCCAGACGGCATCCCTGCCCACGTCCACAGAGCATGCACAGAACAGCTGGCTGGTGTGTTTACGGACATATTCTCTCAATCCCTTTTACAGTCTGCTGTCCCCACATACTTCAAGATGGCCACCATTGTTCCTGTTCCCAAGAAAGCTAAGGTAACTGAACAAAATGACTATCGCCCCGTAGCACTCACTTCTGTCATGTGCTTTGAGAGACTAGTCAAGGATCATATCACCTCCACCCTACCTGTTACCCTAGACCCACTTCAATTTGCTTACCACCCCAATAGGTCCACAGACGATGCAATCGCAATCACACTGCACACTGCCCTATCCCATCTGGACAAGAGGAATACCTACATAAAAATGCTGTTCATTGACTACAGCTCAGCATTCAACACCATAGTACGCTCCAAACTCATCATTAAGCTTGAGACCCTGGGTGTCGACCCCGCCCTGTGCAACTAGGTCCTGGACTTCCTGACGGGTCGCACCCAGGTGGTGAAGGTAAGAAACAACATCTTCACTCCGCTGATCCTCAACACTGGAGCCCCACAAGGGTGCAATCTCAGCCCTCTCCTGTACTCCCTGTTCTCCCATGACTGCATGGCCATGCATGCCTCCAACTCAATCAACAAGTTTGCAAACGACACTACAGTGGTAGACTTGATTACCAACAATGACGAAACAGCCTACAGGGAGGAAGTGAGGGCCTTCGGAGTGTGGTGTCAGGAAAACAGCCTCTCGCTCAACGTCAACAAAACAAAAGAGATGATTGTGGACAGGAAACAGCAAAGGGAGCACCCCCCATCCACATTGTCAGGACAGCAGTGGAGAAGGTGGAAAGTTCCTTGGTGTACATATCACCGACAAACCAAAATGGTCCACGCACACAGACAGTGTGGTGAAGAAGGCGCAACAGCGCCTATTCAACCTCAGGAGGCTGAAAAAGTGTGTCTTGTCACCAAAAACCCTCACTGACTATTACAGGTGCACAATTGAGAGTATCCTGTTGGGCTGTATCACCGCCTGGTACGGCAACTGCACCGCCCACAACCACAGGGCTCTCCAGAGGGTGGTGCAGTCTGCACAACGCATCATCAGGGGCAAACTACCTGCCCTCCTACAACACTCTCCTACAACACCCTATATCACAGGAAGGCCAAAAAGATCATCAAGGATAATAACCATCAGAGCCACTACCTGTTCACCCAGCTATCATCCAGAAGGTACGGTCAGTACAAGTGCATCAAAGCTGGGACAGAGAGATTGAAAAACTGCTTCTATCTCAAGGCCATCAGATTGTTAAACAGCCATCACTAGCACAAGAGAGGCGGCTGCCTACCTTCAGACTTGATATCATTGGCCACTTTAATAAATGGAACACTAGTCACTTTAATAATGCCGCTTTACGAATGTTTATGTATCTCCCATTACTCATCTCATATGTATATACTGTATCCTTCACTATCTATTGCATCTTGGCCGCTCTGTCACTGCTCATCCATATATTTTATATTTATATATTCCCATCCCATTCCTTTACTAGATTGTGTGTATTAGGTTTAGTTGTGGAATTGTTAGATATTACCTGTTAGATACTGCTGCACTGTCAGATCTAGAAGCATAAGCATTTTCCTACACTCACAATAACATCTGCTAACCATGTGTATGTGACCAATAAAATGTGATTTAATTTGATTTTACCTCTCTCTAACCTCCATCTATCCTCCCTGTATCTTCCTTCTTACTCCCTCTACGTCCCTCTATCCTCCCACTACATCCCTCTACGTCCCTCTATCCTCCCACTATGTCCCTCTATCCTCCCTCTATCTTCCTTCTTCCTCCCACTACGTCCCTCTATCCTCCCTCTACGTCCCTCTATCCTCCCACTACATCCCTCTACGTCCCTCTATCCTCCCACTATGTCCCTCTATCCTCCCTCTATCTTCCTTCTTACTCCCTCTACGTCCCTCTATCCTCCCACTACCTCCCTCTACGTCCCTCTATCCTCCCACTACGTCCCTCTATCATCCCACTACCTCCCTCTACGTCCCTCTATCCTCCCACTACCTCCCTTTATCCTCCCTCTATCCTCTCACTACGTCCCTCTATCCTCCCACTACCTCCCTCTATCCTCCCTGTCTCTTCCTTCTTACTCCCACTACGTCCCTCTATGTCCCTCTATCCTCCCACTACCTCCCTCTACGTCCCTCTATCCTCCCACTACCTCCCTCTATCCTCCCACTACCTCCCTCTACGTCCCTGTATCCTCCCTCTATCCTCCCTGTATCTTCCTTCTTACTCCCACTACGTCCCTCTATGTCCCTCTATCCTCTCTCTACGTCCCTGTATCCTCCCTCTACGTCCCTGTATCCTCCCTCTACCTCCCTGTATCCTCCATCTACCTTCCTGTATCCTCCCTCTACGTCCCTGTATCCTCCCTCTACGTCCCTGTATCCTCCCTCTACGTCCCTGTATCCTCCCTCTACCTCCCTGTATCCTCCATCTACCTTCCTGTATCCTCCCTCTACCTCCCTGTATCCTCCCTCTAGCCCCCTCTTCTACCTCCCTCTACCTCCCTCTACGTCCCTGTATCCTCCCTCTACCTTCCTGTATCCTCCCTCTACCTCCCTCTACCTTCCTGTATCCTCCCTCTACCCCCCTCTTCTACCTCCCTCTGCCTTCCTGTATCCTCCCTCTACCCCCCTCTTCTACCTCCCTCTGCCTTCCTGTATCCTCCCTCTACCTCCCTGTATCCTCCCTCTACCTCCCTCTGTCCTCCCTCTACCTCCCTCTGTCCTCCCTCTACCTTCCTGTATCCTCCGTCTACGTCCCTGTATCCTCCGTCTACGTCCCTGTATCCTCCGTCTACCTCCCTCTACCTTCCTGTATCCTCCCTCTACCCCCTCTTCTTTCCTCAATCAGTGGGGTCACCTTTAGTATTTGCCTTGGTAGCGCGGTGCAGCCGGAGACCATCCCACTGCCTCTGTAAAAACAGGAAGCGTGCCATGCCATTTTCCCCAGGCCGTGTGACATACATGGAAATGTCATTAGGTACTGATGGGGACCAAGATAAAACCAGTCCAGACACCAGTGTAATGTCAATTTGCTGCCATTAATTAATTAAATGTCTCTTAATTTCAGTGAGTTGAACAACCGTAACCTGTGATGCTCAGTGAATACTAAAGTCTGGTAGTGTGTGTGTGTGTGTGTGTGTAAGTGAAGGTGCACCAAAGCCTCTGTAGAGTGTCAGATCGATTAAAGACATGAAAAAGGCTTTGTTTATTCGACTAATGAACTGCCTGGTGTAGTTGTGGCGTGGCCCTCGTAACCATGCCGACAGCTGCCATGACTTCTGGCTTAGTCATGCCGTGATTTGATTGGCTGCACTTCGTTTGGCCACGGTTGACTAAGTAAGTCTGCTACCAGCAGATTTCTATGGAAGTGGAACAGTGTGAATACAACAGTATTGCAAGTTGTGCCAGCCATTCTGAATTCACTAAAAATACGAAGTCTGAGTCAGTGGAAACTCATAAAGGATTGCTAAAATGGGCCAACACATTTTTACAGTACATCCCACTCTCGGATACCATCGTTGACATGATTATTAGTCATATCTACAGCTGTCAAAATAACTAGCTTACCAGCCCATCTATTTGCTCTTAATAAAGTCTAATTCCTCACAGATCCTAGTATAATAATGTGCTCCTAGGACCAAGATAAGGTACGAGACGCAAATCTGCCATCCAAATCAGAATCCAAAGAAATGGATTCTGCATTAACTTTTCAATGATCTATACAAAAGAGGCATTTCTACCTTCTCTACATCTATATATTTGGCAGGGGCTGAAAGGGCTCGCGGCATTTTGGGAAGAAGAAGATCTGGGCGCGGGATTTGATCTCTGGTGATGATGTGAATTAATATTCCCTTTCATTCCCTTCTCCTGAAGGCCATGTCGCCTTCTTCGACGTTCCATCACTCTGGAAAGCTTGTTAAATGTTAAACGGGGGCCTATTTCTACATGGGTCGCGATCCGGTTCCTCATACCCCTTGTCCTGGTCTGAATAAAACATTTAGAGTCTCACGCTTCTCCCGGGAAAAAAATGTTTTCTCAGATTCATTTGTTTCACTTTTATGGATCACTTCTGAAGTTGGAAGATGCCTTTTTTCCTGGTATCTTTTTAATATTGTGGAGTCGCGGGGTGTAGTGGGTAATACGGACGACGCCCAAAGGTCGTGTGTGCTCGCACATAACCATCTCGAGTTTCTTGACAACCCAGCGTTGATTGCTTCACTGAATCATTTGTATGAAGTCTTTGAAGTGTGAAGTCTTGAACTATAGGGTAGAATAGCATTGAACTATTTCCTCTTTACAGTATGTTGTATACCGCAGAGGGCTGAATCAATGTCAGCCATGTGGCCAAAGAAAGAAGCCACTCTAAAATCAAAACACTGACAACGAATTACTCTTAAAAATGAAAAAGTGCCCGAAAGTGTTTGGACCCTCAGAAACCCAAGCAATGAATATAGACAAACTGACAAATGGCTAACGAGAAGGTTTTTCCACAAAGCTTTAGTCAGGGTCGTGTTCACCAGGGCACGCAACATTTTACAATGGAAACTTACAATTTGTGTTTTGTTCCATTTCAGTGCCTGTCAGCTGAAAGTATTGTGTCAGGGGTGATAAAGAGACAGAGAAAGAGAGAGCGAGAGAAATTAGTGATTGATAAAGAGAGGAAAATGACTCCTCGGAGGAAGCTGGAATATCATTAGCTCCCTGAGGGGACAATTAGAAGAGTCCGTGTTGGCGAGCAGGCCTCGGCTCATCCCTCATGGTGCGGAGAGAGAGGATGACAGCACAGCACACTCTTGGAACGCGCCACAAGGAACACAGGTATCTTCAAGACATTTAAAAATATACTGTATATTTTACCAGGTTTGTTTCATTGAGATAAAAAAAAAAAAAAATTCAAAGGAGATCGGGACCAAGGTCCAACAAGGCTGTCTGTCAATAGGACTGCGACATCAATAGCTACAGCACAAACCTGTCTTATAATAATCGGAGTCATCTCGGAAACACAGAACAAAGATCAAGCATAATTGCATCAGAGGCTTGATGAAGTTCAGGAGGGAGACATGTTGGAAAGGAAACTCGAACCAAGAGCTGAAGCATCGCGGTAGCTCCTCCAACCTCTCTGAAAGTCACGGACCTAGTATCCCCTTCTGAAAGATGAGAACACGGACCTAGTATCCCCTTCTGAAAGATGCGAACACGGACCTAGTATCCCCTTCTGAAAGATGCGAACACGGACCTAGTATCCCCTTCTGAAAGATGAGAACACGGACCTAGTATCCCCTTCTGAAAGATGAGAACACGGACCTAGTATCCCCTTCTGAAAGATGAGAACACGGACCTAGTATCCCCTTCTGAAAGATGAGAACACGGACCTAGTATCCCCTTCTGAAAGATGCGAACACCTGCGAAATTGTGATTTGTCCAAATTATCAATGACGTCACCAAGAAGTGGCAACCCACAGTCTGTCTATAATACCAGTTATGTTACCTGTGTCTGTCCATGAGACATCACCCTTACAGATGAAGGATCTTAATTTGCGCCAGTTTGCTACAGCAGTAAAATAATCCTGCAGGAACAGGAAATGTTCATTATTATGTGGATTATAATCAATGGACATTTTTGTAGGGGTTTTTTCATCACGGCAAATCAAGTCTGAAATTTCAAAGTGAAAATCACAAACAGAATCCTTTATAAAACTCAAATACACTACAAGTTCGCATTTCCTGCTGTGCAGGGAAAATTCTCAGCAACAGAGTTAAGATCCTACATCTGTACAGCGGCGTCATGTTTCCTGCATGGGGCCTTGTAAAGTATACGGAGTGTGTGTGTGTGTGTTAACTGTCATAACGTTGCTGAATTATGACCATGATCATTGATCTGTTATTGAGAAACAAAGCGAGAATGAAGAGGCTTTTACATTGACCTATATGACTGATCCAATCGACTGTTATAAGTGGTTGACCTCGACCACATATAAAATCTAATCAAAATCAAATCAATTGTATTTGTCACATGCGCCGAAGACAACAAGACCTTACCGTGAAACGCTTAGTTTACAAGCCCTTAACCAACAATGCAGTTTTAAGAAAAATATTTACAAAAAAAATAATAGAGCAACAATAAAATAACAATATTGAGGCTATATACAGGGGGTACAGAGTCGATGTGCAGGGGCACATTGATGGATCTGTACATGTAGGTTGAGGTAAAGTAACAGATAAAAATGGGGGGTTCAAAGCGAATAGTCAGAGTAGCCATTTGGTTAGCTTTTCATCAGTCTTATGGCTTGAGGGTAGAAACTGTTAAGAAGCCTGTTGGACTTAGACTTGGCAGGGCGGTACCGCTTGCCGTGCGGTAGCAGGCAATGACTAGGGTGGCTGTAGTGCGTTGCCGTCAGAGGCCAAGCAGTTGCCATACCAGGTGGTGACGCAACCAGTCAGGATGTTCTTGATGGTGCAGCTGTAGAACTTTTTGAGGATCTGAGGACCCATGCCAAATCTTTTCAGTCTCCTGAGGGGGAATAGGCGTTGTCTTGCCCTCTTCACGACTGTCTTGGTGTGTTTGGACCTTGACAGTTTATTGGTGATGTGGACACCAAGGAACTTGAAGCTCTCAACATGCTCCACTACAGCCCAGTCGATGAGAATGGGGGAGTGCTCTCCTTTGTCTTGATCACATTGAGGGAGAGGTTGTTATCCTGGCACCACACTGCCAGGTCTCTAACCTCCTCCCTATAGGCTGTCTCATCGTTGTCGGTGATCAGGCCTACCACTGTTGTGTCGTCGGCAAACTTAATGATGATGTTGGAGTCTTGCTTGGCAATGCAGTCATGGGTGAACAGGGAGTACAGGAGGGAGGGATCCTGTGTTGAGGATCTACGTAGCAGATGTGATGTTACCTAACCTTACCAACTGGGGGCGGCCCGTCAGGAAGTCCAGGATCCAGTTGTCCCAGGGTCCTTAGTAATGAGCTTTGAGGGTACTATGGTGTTGAACGCTGAGCTGTAATCAATTAACAGCCTTGGTGTTCCTTTTGTCCAGGTGAGAAAGGGCAGTGTGGAGGGCAATATAGATTGCATCATCTGTGGATCTGTTGGGGCGGTTTGCAAATTGGAGTGGGTCTATGGTTTCTGGGATAATGGTGTTGCTGTGAACCATGACCAGCCTTTCAAAGCACTTAATGGCTGCAAACGTGAGTGCTACAGGTCGGTTGTCATTTAGGTTGGTTACCTTAGTGTTACCTATGGTGGTCTGCTTGAAACATGTTGGTATTACAGACTCGGTCAGGGACAGGTTGAAAATGTCAGTGAAGACACTTGCCAGTTGGTCAGCGCATGCTTGGAGTACACGTCCTGGTAATCTGTCTGGCCCTGCGGCCTTGTGAATGTTGACCTGTTTAAAGGTCTTACTCACATTGACTATGGAGGGCGTGATCATATTGTCGTCCGGAACAGCTGGTGCTCTCATGCATGCTTCAGTGTTGCTTGTCTCAAAGTGGGCATTGAAGTCCTTTAGTTTGTCTGGTCCACTCGTGTCAATGGGCAGCTCGCGGCTGTGCTTCCCTTTGTAGTCCGTAATAGTTTGCAAGCCCTGCACATCCGACAAGTGTCGGGGGGCTGGTGCAGTAGGATTCAATCTTAGTCCTGTACTGACGCTTTGCCTGTTTGATGGTTTGTCTGAGGGCATAGCGGGATTTCTTATTAGCGTCCGGGTTAGAGTCCTGCTCCTTGAAAGCAGCAGCTTTACCCTTTAGCTCAGTTAGGATGTTGCTTGTAATCCTTGGCTTCTGGGTATGTATGTACGGTCACTGTGGGGACGACGTCATCAATGCACTTATTGATGAAGCCGGTGAATGATGTGATGTGCTCCTCAATGCCATCGGAAGAATCTCGGAACATATTCCAGTCAGTGCTAGCAAAACAGTCCTGTAGCTTAGCATCCGCGTCACCTGACTATTTCCGTATTGAGCGAGTCAATGGTACTTCCTGCTTTAGTTTTTGTTTGTAGGCAGGAATCAGGAGGATAGTTATGGTCAGATTTGCCAAATGAAGGGCAAGGGTGAGCTTTGTACGCGTCTCTGTGTGTTGATTAAAGGCGGTCTAGAATTATTTTTCCCCTGGTTGCACATGTAACATGCTGGTAGAAATGAGGTCAATCGGATTTGTGTTTCCCTGCATTAAAGTCTCCGGCCACTGGGAGCGCCGCCTCCAATCAGGCTTCCAATCCAAGTGTGAAAAACCTAGAGTCATTTTAAAGCTTTAGCGGCAAGAAAACCCTAAACAATATATCATAGAGGTTTATTTGTCAAACCGAAAGTGATCGAACCAAATTGTAAATTCTGTTTGTTTGGCTCTGCAATGGAAAAACAAACCGCACAAACCCTTCCAGCGCATATTCAAAATACATTTCCTTCCTCATTCCCTCCATCCCTCACTCTCTCCCTGTCAGTGCCAAAGTCCCAGTCCCTCATGCTGTGTTGGTGGGCCCAGATCAGGTTAGGGCCACACCGGACTGGATACACCACGGCCCAAATACATCCTAGGCCAGCGACCCAGTCTCACCAGGGGCTTCGGAGCCTTATGCTAACATCGCACGGCTAACACCGCTAGCCAATAATATTTGGAACCACACTGCCCAGATTAGCTCAGTTCTGAAGCATGCCCACTACCCAAAAAACTGCCATAAACTAAATGGCACACACCAACAAGCCCTCAGGGGAGAAAAGTGGGTTGTTAGATTCAGCATGTTTCCTGTGTATTTTTCGAAATAAGAGTGTTTGCTTTGATGTGCAGACCCGATGTGAAAGGGATCACGGTGTCATTACAAGTGGTGGATAGATACAAACATATGCACACACACACACACACACTGTTTGTCTGATGATAGATGAAGAGTCGGCAGAGAAGCCAGTGAGTTCTTTGATTTATTGACAGGAAGCTCTGCTCCTTCATAGGGGTTATCTACAAGCCAGAGTCACTTCCTCAACAGCAATTAGTGCCTTCTCTTGTTACACACACTTAAGAAGAACCAGAATGACTGGATTTCTTCTATAGGCTTTCAACGGGAGAGCAAAAAAAAATATTCTAAAAGAAGATATCTCCTTCATAGGCTTTAATGGGAGGGCAAACAAAGATATTCTAAAATAAGATATCTCCTTCATAGGCTTTAATGGGAGGGCAAACAAAGATATTCTAAAAGAAGATATCTCCTTCATAGGCTTTAATGGGAGGGCAAAAAAAGATATTCTAAAAAGAAGATATCTCCTTCATAGGCTTTAATGGGAGGGCAAACAAAGATATTCTAAAAGAAGATATCTCCTTCATAGGCTTTAATGGGAGGGCAAACAAAAATATTCTAAAAGAAGATATCTCCTTCATAGGCTTTAATGGGAGGGCAAACAAAAATATTCTAAAAGAAGATATCTCCTTCATAGGCTTTAATGGGAGGGCAAACAAAGATATTCTAAAATAAGATATCTCCTTCATAGGCTTTAATGGGAGGGCAAACAAAGATATTCAAAAAATAATATGTCTCCTCCATTTAAGTTTTTAATAGGAGAGCAAACAAAGATGTTATACAAGAAGATATCTTGTAGGCTTTCAATGAGTAGGCAAACAAAAATATTCTAAAGTAAGATATCGACTACATAGGATTTCAATGGGAGGCCAAAGAAAGATATTCCCATAAAATATATCTAACACCATCCATCATTTCACCTCAAAGGTCAGGGCTGATGGAGTGTTGACCTCTGTGTCACCCAGAAATGGCGTGACACGGAGGTGATCTTTGAGTAGATAGATCAGTGTAATGTATTCAGGACTGTCACACTCCACACACTCTCACTGTCACATACTCCCTTGTAAAGCAATAAGCATGTGCATGTGCACCTGCCTTTACAACCCTACCCCTCCATCACACACACGCATTGAGCAAATGTGGAGAATGCCTTCCCAACAGCCCAGGACACACAGTAACCTATACATGACAGCAGCCAGTGTGTGTGTGTGTGTGTGTGTGTGATAAGGGGAGCGGCATCATGGGGTATATTTATCAACAGCGTGCCTCATCACAGCCCTGTCTCTCTCCACATTTTTCTATCATTGTAATTTCCATTGGATGCCCATTTGGTCATTTGTCACACATCCAAGTCCATTCCCATGATCATTCTGTGCCCCTTACATGGGGCCTTACACGGGACCTTACACAGAACCTTACATGGGACCTTACATGGAACCTTACACGGGACCTTACACAGAACCTTACATGGGACCTTACATGGAACCTTACATGGGACCTTACACAGAACCTTACATGGGACCTTACATGGGACCTTACATGGAACCTTACACGGAACATTACACGGAACCTTACACAGGACCTTACACGGAACCTTACACGGGACCTTACACGGAACATTACACGGAACCTTACACGGGACCTTACACGGAACATTACACGGAACCTTACACGGAACCTTACACGGAATCTTACACGGAACCTTACACGGAACCTTACACGGAACCTTACACGGGACCTGGCATCCAGATAGATTCTCTGGGATGTGGGATTGCATAGTGCTGTACTACTCCTTTATGACAATGAGTAAGCACTGACGCTTGGTATGATATGAGGAATGGGCTGGCTTAGTGAGGGATATTTTTTATTCATTTATTTATTTCACCTTCATTTAACCAGGTAGGCGAGTTGAGAACAAGTTCTCATTTGCAACTGCGACCTGGCCAAGATAAAGCAAAGCATTGCAACACAAACAACACAGAGTTACACATGGAATAAACAAACATACAGTCAATAATACAATAGAAAAAGTCTATATACAATGTGTGCAAGTGAGGTAATATATGGTGTGTCATAGGGTGTTACGATACTTCATATGAGAGACATAAGGAAGGTTGTTTCTCAACCTTCCACTACTGAGTAATGACAGTTGATATGACAAGGGAAGGGTGTGTCTTAGTGAGGGATATGACATGCATAGCGAGTCATAGGGTGCTACGATGCTACATATGAGGGACATGAGGAGAGTTGTGTTTCTTACCCTTCTGGATTCTATTTCTTTCACGTAGAGAGGGAGCAGAAACTCCGAAACACCCTCTAGCCTGATCCCCTCTTTGGTTACACGAAGATTACCCATTCCATCCTACGGGGAAATAGAGAGGAAAGCGAGAGAGAGAGAAAGGAGAGAGAGAAGAGAGAGAGAGGGGAAAGAGAGGGGAAAGAGAGAGAGAGAGAGAGAGAAAAGAGAGAGAGAGGAAAGGGAGAGAGAGAGAGAGAGAAGAGAGAGAGAAAAGATAGAGAGAGAGAAAGACAAAATGGAGAGAATAAGTCCAAACAGTGAAACAGAGAAAACCAGTGTTAGTTCAGTCACCGTGAAGAAACTGTTCAGGAGAGGAGGGAGTGGAGAGAAAAACATCCAAAGGAACAAAAGTTGTATTTTAATTAAATATTTGGATCATTTTCAACAACAAAGTACTGTACGTTTTCCAAGTTAGAAATGTCACATGACACACACACACACACACACACACACACACACACACACACACAGCCCCCGACAACACTTGCCCACCCCAAAGATAGAAACAAACAGGACTCAATGGGTTAAGTCAGCCTGAGGACTGTTCTGTAGCTCAAACCCATGGTGATTAAGCCAGTCAAACAGGGAAACAGCTCCTCAATAAACTAACACACACCCGCCTGCAGTTCCTATAATACAAACATTATTGCTTTACACGCCCAAACCCAACACACATGCATGAATACACACACCCAAACCCAACACACACACACACACACACACATACACTCTTGCTGTACACCCACATCTCCTCACATACTGTACATCTGTTAGCTGCATGCAGGTGAAAAATCACATCTTTGAAAAGGCACACACACACACACACACACACAACTGCAGGCGACTACTCATATTAGTCAGGTAGCAGTTGTAAATGAGAATTTGCTCTCAACTGGCCAACCTGGTTAAATAATGGTGAAATAATGTATTTATTTTTTAAATATGAATTAAAAAGAACCAACAATTTATGCAGAACTATCCAAGGGTGGAACATGCTCAGGCAGGAGTACGGCCCCCCCGTCAATCGTCAAAACATAAAGATGATTCCTGAATAATTCAGAATTAATCATTAATGTGACGAGCCAACGCTTAGCTAAAGACCCTCGTTCTCTCGTCTAGCCCCGTCACCCCTGACAGTGTTTAGCGATGGTGGCGGCGTGCGACGGCATGGGGCCTTGATTTGACGTGGCAGGTTGTAGACATTAACGTCTCTCTCATGGCAGGATGGTGTTCAATCTGAGGGAACACAAAAGTCAGAAAAAGAACAGGCCCCTTGGCTAGGCGCCGCGGCGCCGCTAACACACTAATGCCGTCTGCCTGAGAGCCTTGCAGGTACGGAGAGAGAAAGAGAGAGAGAGCGAGAGAGAGCTACGCTAACCACATACCTAACAGCCAAAGTCACTTCTATTAGCCTTCCAGACACGCCGTATGAAATCAGTCTGATTAGCGTGGCAGAGGCGGAGCTTAGTGTCAACAGTGGTGGGAACAGCGAAGGTCTTCAGGAATCCTGGGGGGAAGCAGGCGACTTTAGGATAATGAAGACACTCCTCCGGGATGTGAATGATGGGGAATTCTGTAGTAACAGAGGCCTTGGATAATGATGTCCTTCTCTGTTATATTGGATTCCCATGTTGTGTTATAATGACATATTTCCCCATCCACGTCGTGTGTGAGAGTGTGTGTAAGTGTGTGTGTGTAAGAGTGATTATCTACATGTCTGTCTGTGTGTGTGTGTGACTGTGTTCTACCGAGTCCTTCAGTAGAAGTCAAGCTGATAATGTTGTATCGCCCAGCGCAGCGAGGTTAACTGGCGGAGTCGGCCATTAGGGCTCACATCCCATCCCTGGCACAAGGTTATAGTGAACAGTATAATACTCCCTCCTCCACTTGATGGATGGCCACGGAAAACATTCTCAGGGAAGGTTTTAATGTTCTCTCTCGGCTGAATTTCTCACTCAACCTTCCGTGCCAACAATGTTTAGAGAGAAAAGAGAAAGAGCTGGAGGGACGTATAGAAATGAACAAATGAGGAGACATAGATACGAGTTTGTTTGTGTGTCCTCTCTGCCGGGAAAATATTTTGACCTTTCAGTGCCAACGTAGAAGCAATGCCTTGTCAGCGTCTGAAATCAACGCATTGACTTTCATCAGAGTTCTTGGAGAGCTTCCTTCCGCATCACTTCCCCTTCTGGGACGCATCCTAAACATCGTGTTGTATTAGAATGTCAGCTCACGTTGCCTCTGAGCTACAATAAGAGCTATTCCACTTCTAAGGGGCTGCCGCTCTCCACACTGTAAAAAGATGACCCACGGGCTTGGTAAATATTGCAAAAGAAAATCTATGATTTTTACTTAAAATAATAGGTTTCTAGTTTTACTTACATTTTTGAATATAATACTTAATTTATATGTGTTGTAAAAGACTGGCATTTGCAAACACAAATCCAAGCTAATATGCGTCGAAATTTGACAAACAACAACTTAAAAATATGACGTTCAAATGATTGTGTTGGACTGACATGCTAGATCAAGTTCTGAACTTAAATTGTGCTTGAACAGCTTGATCTTTCTCCTCTGGAATGACCAGGCAGCAGGTAAGGACCAAATTATAACTTGGAATGTAGCTTGGATCTGTCTACACATATTTCCGACGAAATCTAGTAGCCTAGTCTGTTATTTCTTAATTTTTTCACTCAGGATGCTGACGACACCATGATCCGAGAGGACCTCGTTCAGCATGTGATGAATGTGTTCACTGTGAAGGATCTGCACCAGAATATAGAGCATGGGATCTGCATCGAAGGAGCAGAGGTCCTGGCTGGTATTCCCAGCGTTACACGGTCATGTACATTGCTTATGGGCCTCATCTATGGCTTAAATCTAAGGTACCCCTTTGAGGTGTTCCAAAAAGTATTCTTGGAACTTGATGATCTCAGGACCTCCCCACGGGTCCAAGCTCTAAAGATGAAGTTACTTGTTTTCAGAGATATCTAAAGATATCTATGAGAACTCTCAAAGGGCCACTCACAAACTGTGGTCTAAACCCTACTCAGTAAACTGAAAAGCTAGTTGCTAGGTGGTATAGGTGCTACAGTTTACATGATGCTCTTTGTCAGGTGAAGTCATAAGAGACATCGTCCATTCCTGTTTAAAAAACAGCTTTGTTTTAAAAATGACTCCATATGCACTAGTGGATATCTGAGATTATTTGTCAGGTGCAGCTATCTGGCTGTAACTTTACCTAAGGAGGCAAGGTGGATATGGAGTGAGGTTTAAGGGAGAATTTGGCATATATTTTGTAACAAATGTGCAATGTATGTTTTGAAAACCCATGTTTTGATTAATCTAAAACAGTTAGAATGAGGTTGTATTTGAGCTAAAGTTCATACTGTGCTTTGTGTAAAGTCTATTAAGACAAATCGTTAATTTAAGTTTAAAATATTGTTAATTTACGGTAAAATATTGCTTTGATGTTAAAGGGCGCACAGACCACCAGAAAATGCTTGCCAAACTGTACAAGATGTGAGGTCAAAGTGCTAATCCCAACTATCACCTAAACTTTATGCAGTTGTGAAGATCTAAAATGATTTGTAGTCAGGTGTAGCTATCTGGATGTAACTTTAGGAGGCAAGGTGGAGTTATACCCAGAATGCTTACAGACTACAAAATATGAATGTCTAAGGAGTAGGGTTTAAGGGGCAATTTGAGATTGAAGTTTGAAGAAATGATAACATTTATTTCATTCAAAATAAAGGTGTGGAAGTTTAAAGTTGAATACTGTTGCTTCTTTTTGCATATTCCCTTGTATAGAAATAATCATTTGTAGTAAATTATCCCAAGTATATTGAGGTAACTATTTGCATCAGCTTTTTAAGTATAGTTGTGAGTATATATTTGAGTAGTAGGAACCCAATTTAAATACATTTTACTAACCTGAGTACCACAAGTAACTGAGAGAAAAACATGTGTAAATAACACATAGAATATCAATTATGATACTGAGTAAATTCAGCAAATTAATCGTACAATATTAGTTCTGTAACTGATTACATTAAAACGTATAATATTAGTTCTGTAACTGATTACATTAAGTATATCAGACGTATAATATTAGTTCTGTAACTGATTACATTAAGTATATCAAACGTATAACATTAGTTCTGTAACTGATTACATTAAGTATATCAAACGTATAACATTAGTTCTGTAACTGATTACATTAAGTATATCAAACGTATAATATTAGTTCTGTAACTGATTACATTAAGTATATCAAACGTATAACATTAGTTCTGTAACTGATTACATTAAGTATATCAAACGTATAACATTAGTTCTGTAACTGATTACATTAAGTATATCAAACATATAACATTAGTTCTGTAACTGATTACATTAAGTATATCAGACGTATACCATTAGTTCTGTAACTGATTACATTAAGTATATCAAACGTATAACATTAGTTCTGTAACTGATTACATTAAGTATATCAGACGTATACCATTAGTTCTGTAACTGATTACATTAAGTATATCAAACGTATAACATTAGTTCTGTAACTGATTACATTAAAACGTATAATATTAGTTCTGTAACTGATTACATTAAGTATATCAAACGTATAACATTAGTTCTGTAACTGATTACATTAAGTATATCAGACGTATACCATTAGTTCTGTAACTGATTACATTAAGTATATCAAACGTATAACATTAGTTCTGTAACTGATTACATTAAAACGTATAACATTAGTTCTGTAACTGATTACATTAAGTATATCAAACGTATAACATTAGTTCTGTAACTGATTACATTAAGTATATCAAACGTATAACATTAGTTCTGTAACTGATTACATTAAAACGTATAATATTAGTTCTGTAACTGATTACATTAAGTATATCAGACGTATAATATTAGTTCTGTAACTGATTACATTAAGTATATCAAACGTATAACATTAGTTCTGTAACTGATTACATTAAGTATATCAAACGTATAACATTAGTTCTGTAACTGATTACATTAAGTATATCAAACGTATAACATTAGTTCTGGGACCTGAAGGACTTAAGCAGGTCAATAAAAATAATTATTTTCTGAACCTGATAAAATTAAGTTTAAAATCCAGTTAGTTGTTTGCACTTCATATATTTGAGTGTGTAATACACTAAAAGCGAAGTATATTCTACTTAAAAGATCCTCCTTGTTGGATTTACTTAAAAAGCTGATGCAAATAGTTACCTACATTTTTTTAAAGTGAAAGGGGCACAATATGTTTTACAGTGCAATGATTGGGATGAGAGAAAAGCTGTTCTGCTCTAGGACTGCAATACAAAACCTTCCCACAAACACACAACAAGAGAGACACACACTGGAGTTTATTGGAACGAATCAAATCCCCTTGCACTCGCCAGCGCACACATGGAGTCTCTCTCTCTCTCTCTCTCTCTCTCTCTCTCTCTCTCTCTCTCTCTCGCTCTCTCGCTCTCTCGCTCTCTCGCTCTCAAAATGACGGGTAACCTCTAGAGGTCCAGGGGAAACCGTACTGAAGCCAAGGCATAATTTCAGTAGCTAACTTAAAGCTCCTGAAAGCCTGCATGGTCCCCTTGTGGCTGGGCCTCGGGAAGCTTTGGATGGCCCTCCCAGAATGCTTATCTAACGCAGCACATTTCGTTACAGGACTATTTCAAATAAAGCCAGATAGTCTATGAGAGAAGACAGGAAGTGTTATTAGTTCTCTTACATTTTCCCTCTCGAGTCCCCAGCCTCTTCAATATGTGGACCAAGTTTTATTACAGTCTCATGTCATACACGTAATGAAAGTACAAAGGCTGAAAACTTCTCATTAATTCACCTATATTGTGTATTGATCGATCCTATTCTGCCCTCAACTCTGGATCTTGAAGTCAGTTCCACTGCAATTTTTCAATGTTCCTCTCTAATCAGGTACTGATTTAGACCTGGGACACCAGGTGGGGGCAATGAATTATCAGTTAGAACAGAAAAGCAGCATGCTCCAGACCTCGTAGGGTAAGAGTGTACCCCCTGCTATATTGCGCGTAGGTGAATAAACTCAACTGTGCCTCGGCTTCAGTACGGTTTCCACTGGACCTTTACAGGCCATCAGTCATACACTCAGTAGGAGCGAACCATTTTGGTGAATGGGGTGGTGTACCTAATAAACTGTATATAGTAATAAACTGTATGTAGGTGAATAAATGAGCTCTAACCAAATCAAATTTCAAATCAAATGTATTTATATAGCCCTTCTTACATCAGCTGATATCTCAAAGTGCTGTACAGAAACCCAGCCTAAAACCCCAAACAGCAAGCAATGCAGGTGTAGAGGCACGTAACCCTCCGTTTCTCAAACAACTTGTTTAACCTATTCCATTATAAATGAAATAAACTTAATTAAGTTGAATCTATTCCATTATAAATTAAATAAAATTAATTAAGTTGAATCTATTCCATTATAAATTAAATAAAATTAATTAAGTTGAATCTATTCCATTATAAATTAAATAAACTTAATTAAGTTGAATCTATTCCATTATAAATTAAATAAACTTAATTAAGTTGAATCTATTCCATTATAAATTAAATCAACATCATTAAGTTGAATCTATTACATTATAAATTAAATAAACTTAATTAAGTTGAATCTATTACATTATAAATTAAATAAACTTAATTGGGTAGCCTAGTGGTTAGAGCATTGGACTAGTAACCAGAAGGTTGCAAGTTCAAACCCCTGAGCTGACAAGGTACAAATCTGTCGTTCTGCCCCTGAACAGGCAGTTAACACACTGTTCCAAGGCCGTCATTGAAAATAAGAATTTGTTCTTAACTGACTTTCCTAGTTAAATAAAGGTAAATAAATATTCCATTCTAAATTAAATAAACTTAAATCTATTCCATTATAAATTAAATCAACGTCATTAAGTTGAATCTATTCCATTATAAATGAAATAAACTTCATTAAGTTGAATCTATTCCATTATAAATGAAATAAACTTCATTAAGTTGAATCTATTCCATTCTAAATGAAATAAACTTCATTAAGTTGAATCTATTCCATTATAAATGAAATAAACTTCATTAAGTTGAATCTATTCCATTGTAAATGAAATAAACTTCATTAAGTTGAATCTATTCCATTATAAATTAAATCAACGTCATTAAGTTGAATCTATTCCATTATAAATTAAATAAAATTAATTAAGTTGAATCTATTCCATTATAAATTAAATCAACATCATTAAGTTGAATCTATTCCATTATAAATTAAATCAACGTCATTAAGTTGAATCTATTCCATTATAAATTAAATTAAATTAATTAAGTTGAATCTATTCCATTATAAATTAAATAAACTTAATTAAGTTGAATCTATTCCATTATAAATTAAATCAACATCATTAAGTTGAATCTATTACATTATAAATTAAATAAACTTAATTAAGTTGAATATATTACATTATACATTAAATAAACTTAATTAAGTTGAATCTATTCCATTATAAATTAAATTAAATTAATTAAGTTGAATCTATTCCATTATAAATTAAATAAACTTAATTAAGTTGAATCTATTCCATTATAAATTAAATCAACATCATTAAGTTGAATCTATTACATTATAAATTAAATAAACTTAATTAAGTTGAATATATTACATTATACATTAAATAAACTTAATTAAGTTGAATCTATTAGTCCCAAACCAAATGTTTCGTCACTTGCTTGGTAGAAGTGTGAATGCTTTCACTAAGAGTGAAATGCTTACTAATGGGACGTGCTCCTAACAATGCAGAAATAGAAAAGGTAGAAAAGTAAGACTCCTAATAATAAAAGTAATAATAGATCCACAATGAGTAACGATATATACACGATATATACACAGGCTATATACACGGGGTACCAGTACCGAGTCCATGTTACAGTTTTTTTCATTCAATTGACATTGTCAAAACTCTTCACACAGTCAGCGAAACAGAAGTGTATGTGGACCAAACTGTGAATCCTTTTTCATTGCTTTCACACAAAATGCATCAATGACCACATTCTCCGAAATCCCCCCCAAAAAAGATATATACAGTGGGGCAAAAAAAGTATTTAGTCAGCCACCAATATGCAAGTTCTCCCACTTAAAAAGATGAGAGAGGCCTGTAATTTTCATCATAGGTACACTTCAACTATGACAGACAAAATGAGAAAATAAATCCAGAAAATCACATTGTAGGATTTTTAATGAATTTATTTGCAAATTATGGTGGAAAATAAGTATTTGGTCACCTACAAACAAGCAAGATTTCTGGCTCTCACAGACCTGTAACTTCTTCTTTAAGAGGCTCCTCTGTCCTCCACTCGTTACCTGTATTAATGGCACCTATTTGAACTTGTTATCAGTATAAAATACACCTGTCCACAATTGGTGGCTGACTAAATACTTTTTTGCCCCACTGTATATTTTCTCATTCATTCTCCACCACCTGTTAAACTATATATTTGCAGAATATGTTTTCAAATGCTAACAGACTGTTTCCAAAACTGTTGATTAAAAACACATTCAAAACAGAATGACGGCAAATGTCGTGCATTTCTGCAGTAAGCAGATTGAAACATATAGAAAATCTCAGCAGAATAATTCTAAACACACCTGATTGCAGTTTCCAAACAGACAAAAGAGGATGACATCGGAATGATTTCTTTTGGAAACATGGATCCAGGAAGACAGGTTGGTGGGGATAGAAGAGTGGCAGGGAGAGGGAGAATGTGTGGAGGACAAAGGAGAGGAAGACCAAGAGCGGTGGTCTCTGATGAGACAAGGGCCACAATTATTGACCATGTTGTAAACCATGGTCTTTCTTTGAGAGTGGCCGGCTTAAAACCTGTTAAGGATATGGCAGACATATGCCCCCTTTGGAGAGATTGGGTACCCCTAGTAAACTGAAAAAACAATCTGTCAAAAATTGCTAATATATGCATATAATAATTATTATTGGATAGAAAACACTCTAAAGCTTCTAAAACCGTTGGAATTATGTCTGTAAGTATAGCAGAACTCACAGGGCAGGCATTTTTCCAAACTAGTTTTTGTGGTCATGAAAGTTGGAGCAACTTTGACGTCATCGCCCCCACCCTTCCCAACCAGTTATGATTCTGGGGAGACTTTCTATGTCTTCCACTAGATGTCCTCATTCAGTAGAGCTTTAAATCGTTCAAATCCCGCGAGAATTGGCCCTATGGGAGTGAAATTAGTGCGTGCCACGAGAAAATAGGTTGTGCGTTGTGGCGCGAATTGGTCCCAGCCATTCCTTTGTTCCAGCACTCAAGAGAAGGACAGACGATGGCCGATTGAATTGAAGTTTGTTTTGTGTGTTTAAAACATCATAAAGCTTGCTTCTGCACTTAGTTTGACCTGTTTAGTCGACATATAATATGTAATTTTGAAGTTTTGATGCGCAACTTTTCCGGACCAGAGGACATTTTGGGTGCATTTCAGCTGATGTTATTAGCAGTAGCTAATACAAAGACGCAAGACTTGAAACCAAACGATGTATTGGGTAAGTATGAAGCCTTCCAGAACATTCTGAACGAAGACCATCGAAGGTAAGGGAATATTTATGCTGAAATCTGTGTTTCTGTTGACTCCAACATTACGGAGAAATGTAGCTTGTATCTGAGCGCCGTCTCAGCATATTGAATAGTGTGCGATTTCTGTAACGTTAAAAATAAATCTAACAAAGCGGTTGCATAAAGAAGCAGTGTATCTTTCTAACTATATGTAGAACATGTATATTTAGTCAAAGTTTATGATGTCTATTTACGTTATCTTGCCGCGCTACCTAGATTTCCTGCGGACATTTTTGAGTAATTTCTGAACGTGAACTCAATGTAAATGGACATTTATGGATATAAATGGCATATTATTGAAAAAAAAAATATGTACTGTGTAACATGTCCTATTACTGTCATCTGATGAAGATTTTCAAAAGGTTAGTGAACACTTTATTTTTTAATCCTGCGTTTGTTGATTGCATGTTTTGGCTATTCAAATGAGCTGTGTCTGGTGGTGGTTTGACATATATATGTGCTATGTTTTCGCTGTAAAACATTTTAGAAATCTGACTTGCTGGCTAGATGAACAAGGTGTTTATCTTTCATTTGAGCTATTGGACTTGTTAATGTGTGGAGGTTAAATATTTCTAAGAATATTTTTGCGTTCCATGCGCCACCGTTTCAGCTGAACGTGGGAGGGTTGATTCCCAAATGGGAATCTTTAACAAGTTTGGGTGCTACCAAATCTGCAGCGTTCAACAGTTTCATCAATAGTATGAATTTCCCAGTGAGATGTGCATCCTTCAATGATAATTGAACTACATATTACAGTACAATACAGTATGTTCACATTTTTACATGTACTGACATTTTGAAATATATTGATTGGTTTGTGTGTTTCAGTATGATCCCAATGTTGCCTCCCACAGGAGGGAGAGGCAGAATATTATCAGATGTGCAGGAAATTGCCATTGTTGACATGGTAATTGGCAACAATGCAATTAAACTGTGGGAAACTCGGGACAGAGTGCTGGCAGACAATATCACTGTTGGGAATGTGAATATGGTCAGCACAACAACAGTTGCCAGAGTCCTAGAGAAACATAAAATAAGGAGGGAGGAGTTGTACACTGCACCCTTTGAGAGAAACGGTGAATGTGTGAAAGAAGTCCGGTATCAATATGTCCAGGTAAGATGTCTGTTCAATAACCCAACAGGGTACATACACAGCTATGCATAATTAAAAGTACTGTAAAACTATGGATTTACTGTATTTTAGAGAGTAATGGAGACGGAAGCCAGGCAAACTGAACATACATTCATCTTTGTGGATGAAGCTGAATTCAACCTGGTAAAAACGCGCTGCAGGGGAAGAAATGTGATTGGACAGAGAGTGGATGTCCCAGGCCAGAGAGGAGTTAACATCACAACGTGTGCAGCACTGTCCAAGGATGGTTTGCTGTTACACAAACCACTCATTGGCCCCTACAGTACAGAGAGGCTCAGTTATTTTCTGGATGACCTGCATAATCAACTTGTACCAGCGGAGGAGAGAGGGGCCAGAAACTCCCCTACCGTCGTTGTTGTGTTGGATAATGTGGCATTCCACCACTCTGGTACAGTCAGACTGGTTTGCTGCACATCCCAGGATGTCAGTACTATTCCTGCCTCCGTTCTCCCCCTTCCTAAACCCCATAGTTTTTCTCTGCATGGAGGTGGAAGGTTTATGACCACCATCCACATGACCAGATGTCCTTACTGGAAGCCATGAAGGCGGGGTGTGGAGACACTTCTCCTGAAGACTGGCAGGGTGTGGAGACACTTCTCCTGAAGACTGGCAGGGTGTGGAGACACTTCTCCTGAAGACTGGCAGGGTGTGGAGACACTTCTCCTGAAGACTGGCAGGGTGTGGAGACACTTCTTCTGAAGACTGCCAGGGTGTGGAGACACTTCTCCGGAAGACTGCCAGGGTGGGTAGACACTTCTCCTGAAGACTGTCAGGGTGTGGAGACACTTCTCCTGAAGACTGACAGGGCGTGGAGACACTTCTCCTGAAGACTGGCAGGGTGTGGAGACACTTCTCTTGAAGACTGACAGGGTGTGGAGACACTTCTCCTGAAGACTGCCAGGGTGTGGAGACACTTCTCCTGAAGACTGCCAGGGTGTGGAGACACTTCTCCTGAAGACTGCCAGGAAGTAGAGACACTTCTCCTGAAGACTGCCAGGGTGTGGAGAAACTTCTCCTGAAGACTGCTAGGGTGTGGAGACACTTCTCCTGAAGACTGCTAGGGTGTGGAGACACTTCTCCTGAAGGCTGCCAGGGTGTGGAAACACTTCTCCTGAAGACTGCCAGGGTGTAGAGACACTTCTCCTGAAGACTGCTAGGGTGTGGAGACACTTCTCCTGAAGATTGCTAGGGTGTGGAGACACTTCTCCTGAAGACTGCTAGGGTGTGGAGACACTTCTCCTGAAGGCTGCCAGGGTGTGGAGACACTTCTCCTGAAGACTGCCAGGGTGTGGAGACACTTCTCCTGAAGACTGCTAGGGTGTGGAGACACTTCTCCTGGAGACTGCCAGGGTGTGGAGACACTTCTTCTGAAGACTGCCAGGGTGTGGAGACACTTCTCCAGAAGACTGCCAGGGTGGGTAGACACTTCTCCTGAAGACTGTCAGGGTGTGGAGACACTTCTCCTGAAGACTGTCAGGGTGTGGAGACACTTCTCCTGAAGACTGCCAGGGTGTGGAGACACTTCTCCTGAAGACTGACAGGGCGTGGAGACACTTCTCCTGAAGACTGCCAGGGTGTAGAGACACTTCTCCTGAAGACTGCCGGGGTGTAGAGACACTTCTCCTGAAGACTGCCAGGGTGTGGAGACACTTCTCCTGAAGACTGCCAGGGTGTGGAGACACTTCTCCTGAAGACTGCCAGGAAGTAGAGACACTTCTCCTGAAGACTCCCAGGGTGTGGAGACACTTCTCCTGAATACTGCTAGGGTGTGGAGAAACTTCTCCTGAAGACTGCTAGGGTGTGGAGACACTTCTCCTGAAGACTGCTAGGGTGTGGAGACACTTCTCCTGAAGGCTGCCAGGGTGTGGAGACACTTCTCCTGAAGACTGCCAGGGTGTAGAGACACTTCTCCTGAAGACTGCCAGGGTGTGGAGACACTTCTCCTGAAGACTGCCAGGGTGTGGAGACACTTCTCCTGAAGACTGCCAGGGTGTGGAGACACTTCTCCTGAAGACTGCCAGGGTGTGGAGACACTTCTCCTGAAGACTGCCAGGGTGTGGAGACACTTCTCTTGAAGGCTGCCAGGGTGTGGAGACACTTCTCCTGAAGACTGCCAGGGTGTAGAGACACTTCTCCTGAAGACTGCCAGGGTGTGGAGACACTTCTCCTGAAGACTGCCAGGGTGTGGAGACACTTCTCCTGATGACTGCTAAGGTGTGGAGACACTTCTCCTGAATACTGCTAAGGTGTGGAGACACTTCTCCTGAAGACTGCTAGGGTGTGGAGACACTTCTCCTGAAGACTGCTAGGGTGTGGAGACACTTCTCCTGAAGGCTGCCAGGGTGTGGAGACACTTCTCCTGAAGACTGCCAGGGTGTGGAGACACTTCTCCTGAAGACTGACAGGGCGTGGAGACACTTCTCCTGAAGACTGGCAGGGTGTGGAGACACTTCTCTTGAAGACTGACAGGGTGTGGAGACACTTCTCCTGAACACTGCCAGGGTGTGGAGACACTTCTCCTGAAGACTGCCAGGGTGTGGAGACACTTCTCCTGAAGACTGCCAGGAAGTAGAGACACTTCTCCTGAAGACTGCCAGGGTGTGGAGACACTTCTCCTGAATACTGCTAGGGTGTGGAGAAACTTATCCTGAAGACTGCTAGGGTGTGGAGACACTTCTCCTGAAGACTGCTAGGGTGTGGAGACACTTCTCCTGAAGGCTGCCAGGGTGTGGAGACACTTCTCCTGAAGACTGCCAGGGTGTGGAGACACTTCTCCTGAAGACTGCCAGGGTGTGGAGACACTTCTCCTGAAGACTGCCAGGGTGTGGAGACACTTCTCCTGAAGACTGCCAGGGTGTGGAGACACTTCTCTTGAAGGCTGCCAGGGTGTGGAGACACTTCTCCTGAAGACTGCCAGGGTGTAGAGACACTTCTCCTGAAGACTGCCAGGGTGTGGAGACACTTCTACTGAAGACTTCCAGGGTGTGGAGACACTTCTCCTGATGACTGCCAGGGTGTGGAGACACTTCTCCTGAAGACTGCTAGGGTGTGGAGACACTTCTCCTGAAGACTGCCAGGGTGTGGAGACACTTCTCCTGAAGACTGCCAGGGTGTGGAGACACTTCTCCTGAAGACTGCCAGGGTGTGGAGACACTTCTCCTGAAGACTGCCAGGGTGTGGAGACACTTCTCCTGAAGACTGCCAGGGTGTGGAGACACTTCTCCTGAAGGCTGCCAGGGTGTGGAGACACTTCTCCTGAAGACTGCCAGGGTGTGGAGACACTTCTCCTGAAGACTGTCAGGGTGTGGAGACACTTCTCCTGAAGACTGTCAGGGTGTGGGGAATCTTCTCCTGAAGACTGACAGGGTGTGGAGACACTTCTCCTGAAATCTGCTAAGGTTGGTTTTAGACATTCCAGAAGATGCTTTCCAAGATGCATCACCAGAGAAGACATACGATGTGATGTCGATGAAAACTTGTGGTCAAATGCAGGAAAGAGGGAGAACTAGAACCCTCACAGTACCGTACAGTATGGGTGTTATACTATATATGTTGATGAGAACTAGAACCCTCACAGTACTGTACAGTATGAGTGTTATACTATACATGTTGATGAGAACTAGAACCCTCACAGTACTGTACAGTATGAGTGTTATATTATACATGTTGATGAGAACTAGAACCCTCACAGTACTGTACAGTATGAGTGTTATACTATACATGTTGATGAGAACTAGAACCCTCACAGTACTGTACAGTATGAGTGTTATACTATACATGTTGATGAGAACTAGAACCCTCACAGTACTGTACAGTATGAGTGTTATATTATACATGTTGATGAGAACTAGAACCCTCACAGTACTGTACAGTATGAGTGTTATACTATACATGTTGATGAGAACTAGAACCCTCACAGTACTGTACAGTATGAGTGTTATACTATACATGTTGATGAGAACTAGAACCCTCACAGTACTGTACAGTATGAGTGTTATATTATACATGTTGTTGATGTTTTTATGTCATTATTATTGCAGACCTGGAATTTTAGGAATTTATTTTTCACAAGTAAATTACTATATACAAAGATATAGAAAAAATAAAAGCTATTGAAGCAAATTGCTGTATTTCTGATTAATTATTGTTACATATACTTTAGTACAGTCAATAAGGTGTGTTATTCTTACTCTATAATGAAATTCTGATTTATGTGAAAAATCAATAATTTATGTAATGTTCCCTGTTGTTAGTGTTTTTTAGGTCAGTGTGTTATGAGTGACAATGTCTGCTTTACGAGTGAGAATTGTTGCCCGTGTTCTGGTCAAACAAGCTTATTTTGAGACATGTATGAAGTGTTTTGGTGGTTTGAGTGAGTTTTGGAGGTGAGATCATCTGTTTGGCCAGGATGCATGTTGGTAATACAGACTGTGTGAAGAGTTATTGACCGATGCTTGTTAGCAATTAAAAAAAAACTGTAATTCGGAATGAAGTGACTAGGCAACAGGATAGATAATAAACAGTAGCAGCAGTGTATGTGATGAGTCAAAAACAATGGTGCTGTCTGAGAATTTTTCGGGCCTTCCTCTGACAGCGCCTGCTATAGAGGTCCTGGATGTGACCCTCCATCCATTCTGCTGTGCCCTGAGCAGAGTGACAGATGACCGTGTGTCTGAGTAGTGACTTACTGTCCAAGTCTACCAGCCTGTGTGTCCAGGGCTGTCCAGCTCAGCCCGTCTTTCATCTGACCTGAATACCAAACCGACTGGAACGTTTGTCTGGTGGGCAAACCGCTCACGTTGACGTGGAGGGGCTGCTATCTGAGCGCTGTCCGTCTCTGTGTGAGGCGTATGTGTGCCTGTGTGTGTGTGTACCTGAGTGTATGTGTGTGCCTGTGTGTGTGTGTCTACGTGCACCTGTGTGTGTGCCTGTGTGAGTGTGTGTTTACGTGCAACTGTGTGTGTGTGTGTGTGTGTGTCTGCTTGTCTAGTTGCGTGTGTATGTGTGTGTGTCTGCTTGTCTAGTTGCGTGTGTATGTGTGTACCCTGCACTGTGCCCATGGCCTTGTTGGTAGACTGTCAGTCACTGTGGACAGCCGCTTGCCAAACAGCTACAGAGAGAAGCACAGCAGAGCGGCACCGGGACACACTGAGCATGCTCACACCAGGCCTGTCCGTCATCGCTAGCTGGGCTGAGGAGAGTGAGTCATGACCAGAGTCACCTTGTTTAATACCATACAGCTAGCCTGATCCCAGATCTGGTTGTGCTTTTGCCTACACTCTTAGATAAAAAGGTTCTGGATAGAACCAAAAAGGCTTGCTTCATATATGGCACACCTTTAGGTTCTATGTAGAACCCTTTTGTAGGGTCCTTTGATCAGAACTCCAGGGGTTCTTCTTCACTGAACCAAAATTGGTTCCATATAGAACCCTTTTTATTCCATATTGGGATCTATATGGAACTAATTACATTTCTATATAGAACCTTAAGAGGTGCCATATATGAAGCAAGCATACAGTGCCTTGCGAAAGTATTCGGCCCCCTTGAACTTTGCGACCTTTTGCCACATTTCAGGCTTCAAACATAAAGATATAAAACTGTATTTTTTGTGAAGAATCAACAACAAGTGGGACACAATCATGAAGTGGAACGACATTTATTGTATATTTCAAACTTTTTTAACAAATCAAAAACTGAAAAATTGGGCGTGCAAAATTATTCAGCCCCTTTACTTTCAGTGCAGCAAACTCTCTCCAGAAGTTCAGTGAGGATCTCTGAATGATCCAATGTTGACCTAAATGACTAATGATGATAAATACAATCCACCTGGGTGTAATCAAGTCTCCGTATAAATGCACCTGCACTGTGATAGTCTCAGAGGTCCGTTAAAAGCGCAGAGAGCATCATGAAGAACAAGGAACACACCAGGCAGGTCCGAGATACTGTTGTGAAGAAGTTTAAAGCCGGATTTGGATACAAAAAGATTTCCCAAGCTTTAAACATCCCAAGGAGCACTGTGCAAGCGATAATATTGAAATGGAAGGAGTATCAGACCACTGCAAATCTACCAAGACCTGGCCGTCCCTCTAAACTTTCAGCTCATACAAGGAGAAGACTGATCAGAGATGCAGCCAAGAGGCCCATGATCACTCTGGATGAACTGCAGAGATCTACAGCTGAGGTGGGAGACTCTGTCCATAGGACAACAATCAGTCGTATATTGCACAAATCTGGCCTTTATGGAAGAGTGGCAAGAAGAAAACCATTTCTTAAAGATATCCATAAAAAGTGTTGTTTAAAGTTTGCCACAAGCCACCTGGGAGACACACCAAACATGTGGAAGAAGGTGCTCTGGTCAGATGAAACCAAAATTGAAGTTTTTGGCAACAATGCAAAACGTTATGTTTGGCGTAGAAGCAACACAGCTCATCAGCCTGAACACACCATCCCCACTGTCAAACATGGTGGTGGCAGCATCATGGTTTGGGCCTGCTTTTCTTCAGCAGGGACAGGGAAGATGGTTAAAATTGATGGGAAGATGGATGGAGCCAAATACAGGACCATTCTGGAAGAAAACCTGATGGAGTCTGAAAAAGACCTGAGACTGGGACGGAGATTTGTCTTCCAACAAGACAATGATCCAAAACATAAAGCAAAATCTACAATGGAATGGTTCAAAAATAAACATATCCAGGTGTTAGAATGGCCAAGTCAAAGTCCAGACCTGAATCCAATCGAGAATCTGTGGAAAGAACTGAAAACTGCTGTTCACAAATGCTCTCCATCCAACCTCACTGAGCTCGAGCTGTTTTGCAAGGAGGAATGGGAAAAAAATTCAGTCTCTCGATGTGCAAAACTGATAGAGACATACCAAGCGACTTACAGCTGTAATCGCAGCAAAAGGTGGCGCTACAAAGTATTAACTTAAGGGGGCTGAATAATTTTGCACGCCCAATTTTTCAGTTTTTCATTTGTTAAAAAAGTTAGAAATATCCAATAAATGTCGTTCCACTTCATGATTGTGTCCCACCTGTTGTTGATTCTTCACAAAATAATACAGTTTTATATCTTTATGTTTGAAGCCTGAAATGTGGCAAAAGGTCGCAAAGTTCAAGGGGGCCAAATACTTTCGCAAGGCACTGTATAGCCCTTTTTATCTAAGAGTGTTCTCCATTGTGATTGTCAAGCATGACAATTCCATAAGGAGTTGGCTGGAGAGCAGAAAACAGACCATATTTCTCTCAAGATTCTCATCAGAAAAGAAATGGGAAGAAATTGGTACGGTAATGAAAATGCATAAAACAAGTCATGCAAATTGGTCACACATCCTGACCGTAGCAGCGACACACGGCCACTCACACAATTACATCTGAAATCCCAAATAAACAGACGAATCAAATGAAGATCCCACATGTGTGTGGACTGGGACGAGAAGAGCTGTTTAAAAAGAGCAAGATCACATTCTAATAGTTTTTGGTCCATTACTGTAAATACATGTGGCAGCGCTTGTCAGTCATAATGTTGTTTTCCACAACATAGCATTGAGCTATCACATGGCTTCCATAATATGAACTATCACATGGCTTCCATAATATGAACTATCACATGGCTTCCATAATATGAACTATCACATGGCTTCCATAATATGAACTATCACATGGCTTCCATAATATGAACTATCACATGGCTTCCATAATATGAACTATCACATGGCTTCCATAATATGAACTATCACATGGCTTCCATATTATGAACTATCACATGGCTTCCATAATATGAACTATCACATGGCTTCCATATTATGAACTATCACATGGCTTCCGTAATATGAACTATCACATGGCTTCCATAATATGAACTATCACATGGCTTCCATATTATGAACTATCACATGGCTTCCATAATATGAACTATCACATGGCTTCCATAATATGAACTATCACATGGCTTCCATAATATGAACTATCACATGGCTTCCATAATATGAACTATCACATGGCTTCCATAATATGAACTATCACATGGCTTCCATAATATGAACTATCACATGGCTTCCGTAATATGAACTATCACATGGCTTCCATAATATGAACTATCACATGGCTTCCATAATATGAACTATCACATGGCTTCCGTAATATGAAACCCTTTAAAGTGTCAATCAGCAGTTGAAACAATAACAAAGCCTTTTCCCCACCACTGTTTCAGTAAATAGCTGAGGGATAGGCCTAGAGAAATGTAACCACTCAAATTCATAGACAGAGGTATGGATGCAAGGACTGACCATTCATGATGTAAAAAAATATAGTTTTAACCATGTTTTGACGCTACACAGTGTTTCTTTTTCATTTATTTTGTTTACAAACATTGAAATATAACAAGTTCATATTTTGTGTTCTGATATGGTAGGAATCAGTGGGCATATAATATTCATTTATAAGTCCCAAAATCGATGTAGCAATTGCAGACTTACCCTATAACTTAGCTACTTTCCTTCCTTACTTTACAAGACATAACAGAAGTCACAGGCCTGAGGCCCCTCATCTAATCAGACATCTGCAGTACTTCTCTGTGTGTCAGAAAAGGTTGACTTATTTCAACCCGACACAATCCGAGAGAGAGAGAGAGAGAGAGAGGGGCATTCGGCGAGAAAGAGGGAGATAGAGGGGAAGAGAGGTATAGATGGAGAGAGAGATAGACAGTGGAATGAAATTAATTTATTTTGAAGAAGCGGATAGGGAGAATATGAGGCAGAGAGAGAAAGAGAAAGAGGCAACAAACAGAGAGAGAGAGATGGATAAACTGAATGAGAGAGAAAACAATCATCTTTGTCGAATGGCCATCTGTTTGCCATAGCCTCAGCAATAAAACAGGGCCCTTTAAACAACAAACGAGGCAGTTCCGAGGAGGACACCACCCATTAGAGCCCTCTGATTGATTGTCAACGCCGGCCTGCTCTTGGCCCGCTCTCTCCGAAGCCGGCCCGACGTACGCAACATTACCTGAACATATTATGATACTCCATTGGCCCCTAACGAGTTAAATTGACGGGAATGAATCCTGGGGCTGACAAATCTGAGGGGGCCTAGCTTTGGCTGTTGTTGTTGGGAAAGGAAGAAGATATGGAAAGAGGAGGATGCTGTGTGTGTGTGTGTGTGTGTGTGTGTGTGTGTGTGTGTGTGTGTGTGTGTGTGTGTGTGTGTGTGTGTGTGTGTGTGTGTGTGTGTGTGTGTGTGTGTGTGTACTCTTGTGTTCTCTCATGTGTATGCATACTGTAGGCACTCTGCACGAATCGACCCAAAACCCGAATTGCCCGAGTCCACGACGCGGCTCGTGGATTTTCATTCCACCAACAGGTATCAGAGGACCCGCGTTCAGTGGTCTATGTTTAATAATCATAACCCAGTACGAGGTCGTCGCCCTTATTTGTTTTTTTAAAAGCTTTTTTCCCGTCCACTTTTAACAATGTGGCTTTGTCAGGGTCCGCTTCCGACAGATCAATGCCTAATTGGATTTCCTACAACCTTCAATGGACGACCCGCGTTTAAAAATTAACGCTGCAGAACTAGAGAAATAATAATCATGATACAACGACTACGCTGCCGAGCTCGGTTATTACACACCTTAGGGGGCTGGAGGAACGACACGGCCCATAGTGTTACTATTGATTTATATCCCACACACAACTTCAGATGAATGGTGCTCGGGCCACGATTCAGCTGGGGAAACAGGGAAAAAAAGCTTCTGAACTGGACGACTTCACTGTGGTTTCAAACTTCAGGGTTTGCAGGGACAAGCTATGTTTCTGGGGAGGGTGTTTTTCAGTGTTCTCCCTCTTCATCTCACTGAGCTGTTCTAGTTACTTTTTGATCTGTCTTGTCCTGTCAACATTCCTCAATGCTCCTGTCCTGTTAACATTCCTCAATTCTCCTGTCCTGTTAACATTCCTCAATGCTCCTGTCCTGTTAACATTCCTCAATGCTCCTGTCCTGTCAACATTCCTCAATGCTCCTGTCCTGTTAACATTCCTCAATGCTCCTGTCCTGTCAACATTCCTCAATGCTCCTGTCTTGTTAACATTCCTCAATGCTCCTGTCCTGTTAACATTCCTCAATGCTCCTGTCCTGTTAACATTCCTCAATGCTCCTGTCCTGTTAATTTCCTCAATGCTACTGTCCTGTCAACATTCCTCAATGCTCCTGTCCTGTTAACTTCCTCAATACTCCAGTCTTGTCCTGTTAACTTCCTCAATGCTCCTGTCTTGTCCTGTTAATGTTCCAAATATGCCTATCCTGTTAAAACCTCTTAAAGATCTCTAGAGATCAGTGTCCCACCCTCGGGACAGTTGAGCTAATGTGCGCTAATGTGATTAGCATGACATTGTAAGTAACAAGAACATTTCCCAGGACATAGACATATCTTATATGGACAGAAAGCTTAAATTCTTGTTAATCTAACTGCACTGTCTAATTTACAGTAGCTATTAGAATGAAAACATATCATTATATTGTTTGAGGAGAGTGCACACTTTTGAAAATGTATATATTGACCAATTAGGCATATTTGGGCAGACTTGAGACAACATTTTGAACAGAAATGCAATGGTTCATTGGATCAGATAAAACTGCACATACACTGCTGCCATCTAGCGGCCAAAATTTAAATTGCGCCTAGAGTCCTAACTCAGATTATGGCCTTTCTCTTGCATTTCAAAAAATAATGGAAGAAAAAAAATATTATCCTTGCTTCAGGTCTTGAGCTACAGGCAGTTCAATTTGGGTATGTCACTTCAGGCGAAAATTGAAAAAAAGGGTCCGATCCCTTCCTCAATTCTCCTGTCTTATCCAGGCTTCCATAATATGAACTATCACATGGCTTTCCTGTTAACACATAGGCTTTCCTGTTAACTGGTCCAACCTGCAGCCTGTGTCCTCTGGTCTAACCTGCAGCCTGTGTCCTCTGGTCTAACCTGCAGCCTGTGTCCTCTGGTCTAACCTGCAGCCTGTGTCCTCTGGTCTAACCTGCAGCCTGTGTCCTCTGGTCTAACCTGCAGACTGTGTCCTCTGGTCTAACCTGCAGACTGTGTCCTCTGGTCTAACCTGCAGACTGTGTCCTCTGGTCTAACCTGCAGCCTGTGTCCTCTGGTCTAACCTGCAGACTGTGTCCTCTGGTCTAACCTGCAGACTGTGTCCTCTGGTCTAACCTGCAGACTGTGTCCTCTGGTCTAACCTGCAGCCTGTGTCCTCTGCTTGTCCCTCTGTACTGTGATTACCTGCTCTGTCCTCCTCTATCTTCCTTCTGTTGATTTTTCTGGGCAGGAAGTCACGGTATCCTCTGCCCAGAGACTCCTCCTCCTGGGCTCCACTTCACAGGAGCTGTGACATCTTCAGCGTGAGACAATCAGCCCGATGTGATCGGTATCGATCTACCGCAGGGGGGAGGGAAAGTCGGCCGGTGGATGAGAGGAAAAAGGGAGGGAACAAAAGAAACATGAAAGGAAAGGATATCTGTCAGGGCCCCGGGAGAGGGTGGAGGTGGTCGAAGAGAGGAGAGGGGGATGAGAAGGAAAGAAGAAGGCCTCAGGCGTGATCGGATGTCCCTATCCCACGCAGGGATATCGCCCCGGCCGTTTGAAACACCCTTCTTCAATCAACTGCTAATCCGCGGTGGCGTAAAGGTAAACTCCCAACGTTCTTTCAGCGTTAATTAAACCTAACATGTCCTCCCCCGTGATGTCATCCTCAAGGTCGTCAACACGGACAGGGGAATACAGACCGGCATCGTGCAGGACGGCTTTGTACCCTGACTGAGGGGTCCAGCCAGGCTGCGAGGACCCCTGGGTGCACAGATGCAGGGTGTGAGCTAATTTCTGTATGATTCCATGATGATTTAAACTGGTGACAGTTCACTGTTCATTAGCTCAAACGTGATTAATATTGGTCTCTATACTGCTAGAGATGGAATAGCAGTCGGTGAATATGTTATTTGGCAGACTGGGTTGATAAATTGTCTTGTAATATATACCATTAAGCAGACTCTTTAATCCAAATTTAATTACAGTCACGCATGCACACATTTTACATACAGGTGGTCCTGGGAATCGAACACCCTACCCTGGCGTTGCAAGCACCATGGTTTACCAACTGAGCTATAGAAACCTTGTCTATAGACTGTGTTAAGATTCTTTAATTATCTCTTACACACACGCCCACCTGTTCCATCCCTACACTTTCCCTCGCTCTTGTTCCTCCTCGTTCCCTGTGGCACAAGGACAATGAGATGCAGTGTTGAAGTCCTAATGGCCATTAGTTTCCAGGTGGTTTGACCCGGCTCTCTGTGGCACCACATCAGCATGGTTATTGGCTGGGATAACTCCCCCTGGGTCTTAATGACTGCTACCATCCATTTATCTTTTAGTCAAAGACCAAGGCTGTAGCTTTAAGAAGAAACACACGTCAGGGCTTGTGGAAATACATGTATAGACAGACAGATGGATGGACAGATGTCCATGCACACACACACTCCCTCCTAATGCCGAGTTAGTTTTACCCCTACCTACATGTACATATTACCTCAACTACCTCATACCCCTGCACATTGACTCGGTACCGGTACCCCTGCACATTGACTCGCTACCGGTACCCCTGCACATTGACTCGCTACCAGTACCCCTGCACATTGACTCTCTACCGGTACCCCTGCACATTGACTCAGTACCGGTACCCCCTCACATTGACTCGGTACCGGTACCCCCGCACATTGACTCGCTACCAGTACCCCTGCACATTGACTCGGTACCGGTACCCCGGCACATTGACTCGCTACCGGTACCCCTGCACATTGACTCAGTACCGGTGCCCCCGCACATTGACTCGGTACCGGTACCCCCGCACATTGACTCGCTACCGGTACCACTGCACAATGACTCGCTACCGGTACCCCCGCACATTGACTCGGTACCGGTACCCCCGCACATTGACTCGGTACCGGTACTCCCGCACATTGACTCGGTACCGGTACTCCCGCACATTGACTCGGTACCGGTACTCCCGCACATTGACTCGGTACCGTTACTCCCGCACATTGACTCGGTACCGGTACTCCCGCACATTGACTCGCTACCGGTACCCCTGCACATTGACTCAGTACCGGTACCCCTGCATAGTGACTCAGTACTGGTACTCCCGCACATTGACTCGGTACCGGTACTCCCGCACATTGACTCGGTACCAGTACTCCCGCACATTGACTCGCTACCGGTACCCCTGCACATTGACTCGGTACAGGTACCCCTGCATAGTGACTCAGTACTGGTACCCTTTATATAGCCTCGTTGTTGTTATTTATTGTGCTACTATTTTCTTTACCTTAAAACTCTGTGTTTTTGGGAAAGGACTCGTGAGTAAAGCATTTCACTGTAAAGTATACACCTTTTGTATTCCACACGTGACAAATAAAATTTGATTTGACACACACACACACACACACACACACACACACACACACACACACACACACACACACACACACACACAGCTGTAACCCTCATGTGCTGGAGAAGAATCCCTTCTCTCTTTGACCAACAGAAAGGAGACAGCGAAAAGACGGACTGGAGTAGCGAGAGCAGCAGGCCACAACCTTTATCTCCCTCCATAGCAGACAGAGAGACAGACGGACTGGAGTAGCGAGAGCAGCAGGCCACAACCTTTATCTCCCTCCATAGCAGACAGAGAGACAGACGGACTGGAGTAGCGAGAGCAGCAGGCCACAACCTTTATCTCCCTCCATAGCAGACAGAGAGACAGACAGACTGGAGTAGTGAGAGCAACAGGCCACAACCTTTATCTCCCTCCATAGCAGACAGAGAGACAGATGGACTGGAGTAGCGAGAGCAGCAGGCCACAACCTTTATCTCCCTCCATAGCAGACAGAGAGACAGACGGACTGGAGTAGCGAGAGCAGCAGGCCACAACCTTTATCTCCCTCCATAGCAGACAGAGACACAGACGGACTGGAGTAGCGAGAGCAGCAGGGACACAACCTTTATCTCCCTCCATAGCAGACAGAGAGACAGACGGACTGGAGTAGCGAGAGCAGCAGGCCACAACCTTTATCTCCCTCCATAGCAGACAGAGAGACAGACGGACTGGAGTAGCGAGAGCAGCAGGGACACAACCTTTATCTCCCTCCATAGCAGACAGAGAGACAGACGGACTGGAGTAGCGAGAGCAGCAGGCCACAACCTTTATCTCCCTCCATAGCAGACAGAGAGACAGACGGACTGGAGTAGCGAGAGCAGCAGGGACACAACCTTTATCTCCCTCCATAGCAGACAGAGACAGAGAAAGACAGAGAAAGACGGGTTGTGATCTTCAGTGGAGGAGGGCTGAGAGATCTTAGCTCATTTAGCGGAAAGGAAATGAGAAAGCATTCTGCTGTGAAGTCCAGGCCACAGGTTTTGTTACACACTGTGGGGGTCAGCGGGGTTCACATGTAAGGTCAAATAAAGGTCAAGGGCCATCTTGCTTTCTCTGTACGTTCCGCGAAAGGCTTGCCGACAGCGTATCTGTTTCTGAGAAAGATTTAATGCTGAATGGATGTGACTTTTTTCTCTTCTTCATCATCTCCTGCTACTTTCTCCCTCTCTCACTAGCATCGTCATTCCTGCAGAGAAAAAATGTTTAGATAAATCACACACTTTCTCTCAGACACACACTCACATGCACGCACGCACTAGGGTTTAAGAGCGGGAACCGCTATTTCCCGGCCAAACCCTATAGTTTCCGGGGATAAATAATGTGGATAAATAATGGCGCGGAACTGGTATATTATGATCAATTATTTCTATGAACAGCATGACGTGAAATGGAACTGGTAAATTATATACAATGTCTAAATATATATATATATAGAGAACAAGTATTTGATACACTGCAGACTTTGCAGGTTTTCCTACTTACAAAGCATGTAGAGGTCTGTAGTTTAACAGGAAACGTATGATCTCTGTAATTGCAAACAAAGGTTTCTGTACCAAATATTAAGTTCTGCTTTTCTGATGTATCAAATACTTATGTCATGTAATAAAATTCAAATTAATTACTTAAAAATCATACAGTGATTTTCTGGATTTTTGTTTTAGATTACGTCTCTCACAGTTGAAGTGTACCTATGATAAAAATTACAGACCTCTACATGCTTTGTAAGTAGGAAAACCTGCAAAATCGGCAGTGTATCAAATACTTGTTTTCCCCACTGTATATATAAATAGAAAGGTAGTAGAGAGAGAGAGGTAGTTTCACTTGCTTTGGCAATGTAAACATATGTTTCCCATGCCAATAAAGCCCTTTGAATTTCATTGAGAGAGAGAGAGAGGAGGGGAGAGAAGAGAGAGAATGGTGAGAGAAGAGAGAGAGAGAGGGAGGGAGAGAGAGAGAGAGAGAGAGAGAGAGAGAGAGAGAGAGAGAGAGAGAGAGAGAGTGAGAGATACTGAGATACTGAGAGATAGTGAGAGATAGTGAGAGATAGTGAGAGAGAGAGATGGGGACAGGAAGTGAAGAATGGCCAGTAGTATCCAGACAGACAGAGCGTGGTAGGATGGAAGGAAGGAGGGAGGGAGGCTGTTAGATTATCTCTCTCTGTGCAGACCTCCCTCTGCTCTGATTAAGATCAGACACGTCAGCACTCTGGACCTGATGGATCCCCAACATTAACCCACCCTCCCTCTGCTCTGTGTGTGTGTGTGTGTGTGTGTGTGTGTGTGTGTGTGCATTTAATGGTGTGCCCTCAATTACCTGAGGGGGTATTGGTGTGAGTATGAGAACATGTGTGTGTGTGTATGTGTGTTTCAAGCCGAGCCTCCTCCATTACCTCAGGTCAGAACAAAGACCCAGGCGTGGCTAGGGGGGGATCAGTGATGGAGTTCAGCGGATAAGCAGTGTGTGTGTGTGTGTGTGTAGCAGTGGGCTCAGGTGCTAGCCTCTCGTAATGACTAGAGCTGAGCACACAGGTTTGTAGAAGAGCACCGTACAGCATATTCTGGCCCCAGGACACAGCTGGGAGATATAGGATAGTACAGGACACACACACATTGGCATGCGTACAAACGCACAACATTATTTCACTCATACCAAACTGTTATATAAGAAATGCCTTCCCACACACTGCAGACAAATCTCTAGTCCGGTCAGGATGTCAGGAGAACCAATGGGTAATTCCACGCATTAGAAAGTAACCTCACATCCTTCCCCCGACTAGGAAATGAAGACAATTGATTGGTGACAACATTGCCATGCCAACGGCGGAACAAGTGGAAATGTAATCCCAGCGTGAAACCCCCAAAGGACCCTGCAGGATTTGCATTCCCCAAATTGAAGTCCGACCTCCCCATTTACAGCCAAGCTGTCACTTCAAACAAAAAAATTAAAACAATATTTTTTGTATCCTTTTTAACATTTGTCAAGTGTTTAATTTAAATCTTCCTTTGATAGCCTTTCGGGTGACATTGAAACTCAATAAATAATCATGAAGCAATCATAACAACACATAGCCTATTCATCATATCGCTAATAAGTACCTAAAATAGGCAATTAACACTTTGATGAACTCTAACTTATTTGTGCCACGTCATCTGCAACCAGATTCAGATCTCATTATTAATCTCATGGTGCTAGTCTATGGAGTCTTCACTGACATGGTGCTAGTCTATGGAGTCTTCACTGACATGGTGCTAGTCTATGGAGTCTTCACTGACATGGTGCTAGTCTATGGAGTCTTCACTGACATGGTGCTAGTCTATGGAGTCTTCACTGACATGGTGCGAGTCTATGGAGTCTTCACTGACATGGTGCTAGTCTATGGAGTCTTCACTGACATGGTGCTAGTCTATGGAGTCTTCACTGACATGGTGCTAGTCTATGGAGTCTTCACTGACATGGTGTTAGTCTATGGAGTCTTCACTGACATGGTGTTAGTCTATGGAGTCTTCACTGACATGGTGTTAGTCTATGGAGTCTTCACTGACATGGTGCTAGTCTATGGAGTCTTCACTGACATGGTGTTAGTCTATGGAGTCTTCACTGACATGGTGTTAGTCTATGGAGTCTTCACTGACATGGTGCTAGTCTATGGAGTCTTCACTGACATGGTGCTAGTCTATGGAGTCTTCACTGACATGGTGCTAGTCTATGGAGTCTTCAGTGACATGGTGTTAGTCTATGGAGTCTTCACTGACATGGTGCTACTCTATGGAGTCTTCACTGACATGGTGCTAGTCTATGGAGTCTTCACTGACATGGTGCTAGTCTATGGAGTCTTCACTGACATGGTGCTAGTCTATGGAGTCTTCACTGACATGGTGCGTTGAAGTGAATGTCATTGATACTCCCGTCAGATTCACATATTGCTGTTTTATGTTCATTTGATCTGATAATCAAATTGTCTCCGAGTTACAGATTACGACTTCGATGACCAGATTGCGTGTAGAATACAATAGAAAGAATATCTAAGAGTATAAAGTAGAATATTATAGATTAACATAGAATAGAACAGAAATTGTAAGTTGAATCGTCAAATCACATTCCATCACATAAACCCCGGCCACTCCAGCCCATGCTAATGCTTGCCCATGCCAACCAAGGATAACCCATCCAAAATAGATCTCCATTGTGGCTCAGGGCTGTCATGCATCCATGTTTAATGTCTCGCCGACACACCAAAGAATCTTCGCCTGACTCGTCGAGGGGGTCCTAAACTAGTGTGATGTCACCATCAAAGAGTTGGCTTTGAAGAATCACCCGCTGCATTTAGTGTGCAGCGCGGCCAAATCCACCCGCTGCATTTAGTGTGCAGCGCGGCCAAATCCACCCGCTGCATTTAGTGTGCAGCGCGGCCAAATCCACCCGCTGCATTTAGTGTGCAGCGCGGCCAAATCCACCCGCTGCATTTAGTGTGCAGCGCGGCCAAATCCACCCGCTGCATTTAGTGTGCAGCGCGGCCAAATCCACCCGCTGCATTTAGTGTGCAGCGCGGCCAAATCCACCCGCTGCATTTAGTGTGCAGCGCGGCCAAATCCACCCGCTGCATTTAGTGTGCAGCGCGGCCAAATCCACCCGCTGCATTTAGTGTGCAGCGCGGCCAAATCCACCCGCTGCATTTAGTGTGCAGCGCGGCCAAATCCACCCGCTGCATTTAGTGTGCAGCGCGGCCAAATCCACCCGCTGCATTTAGTGTGCAGCGTGGCCAAATCCACCCGCTGCATTTAGTGTGCAGCGTGGCCAAATCCACCCGCTGCATTTAGTGTGCAGCGCGGCCAAATCCACCCGCTGCATTTAGTGTGCAGCGCGGCCAAATCCACCCGCTGCATTTAGTGTGCAGCGCGGCCAAATCCACCCGCTGCATTTAGTGTGCAGCGCGGCCAAATCCACCCGCTGCATTTAGTGTGCAGCGCGGCCAAATCCACCCGCTGCATTTAGTGTGCAGCGCGGCCAAATCCACCCGCTGCATTTAGTGTGCAGCGCGGCCAAATCCACCCGCTGCATTTAGTGTGCAGCGTGGCCAAATCCACCCGCTGCATTTAGTGTGCAGCGTGGCCAAATCCACCCGCTGCATTTAGTGTGCAGCGCGGCCAAATCCACAAGCGCCACTAAACAGTGTTCTGAAATCCACACAGAAACCGTGTCTGAACAGCTTTGATCTACGTGGATCGACGTCAAACTATGGCTCACTGGGGATTCACATAGAGCAAGACTGCGTGTTGATGCCACCCTATAGCATGTAAGGATAGCTAGAGGAATAACGCTTTCGTAATAGCAGCAGCAATAGTACCGTTCAAAAGAGATGCTTGGTTATTCTGTCATCCAGGACGGTTACTGCTTCAAACACTCAGACTACTGATATCAAAAACACTGTGGCAAGCTGCAGCTTCAGAGCACCATTGTCAGTTCCTGCACCATTGTCAGTCACCCCCCCCACCTCCCCTCCCCCAGGTAATGAAGAGGTGAGCCTATATCTGTCCGAGGGGGATCCGTCTTTTATGTGTTTTCTGCTGCTCGCCTATTGATCTGTTTGTTCGAAGACAGAAGAGGAAAAGTTAAGGAGAGGAGGAGGAGATGTGCAGACAAGGGAAAAGGTGACTTGTACAGGAAAATAGACCTGGAAGAGAGAGAGAGAGCGAGCGACGAGAGAGAGTAAGAGCGAGGGAGGGAACGACAGAGGGAATTCATTAAGTTAATATTGTAAATTAATCACTTCATTCCCAAAGTATGCTTTGGCAATATCTACATTGTTTTGTCATGCCTAAAAAGCTATTTTAATTTAATTGAGAAAGAGAGAGTGAGGCAGAATAAATGAAAAACAGTACTATAGTGTTAGGTATGTGGTTATCGAGCTCTCTCTCTGTCTCTCTGTCGCTCTCTCTCTCTGTTGCTCTCTCTCTGTGTCTCTGTCTGTCACTCTCTCTCTGTCGCTCTCTCTCTCTGTCGCGCTCTCTCTCTGTCGCTCTCTCTCTCTGTCGCTCTCTCTCTCTCTCTGTGTGTCTCTCTCTCTCTGTGTGTCTCTCTCTGTCGCTCTCTCTCTCTCTGTCGCTCTCTCTGTCGCTCTCTCTCTCTCTCTCTCTCTGTCGCTCTCTCTCTGTGTCTCTCTCTCTCTGTCGCTCTCTCTCTGTGTCTCTCTCTCTGTGTCTCTCTCTGTCTCTATGTACAGGGGGGAACGCAGCCCATTAGTCAGCACACGTTGACATTTATCACTTTGAGGGATTTCACTGATATCTGGAGGATATTGGGAGCCATAGTGGGAATAACACCTCGGAAAATGCATCTGCAGAATTTGATTTGGGACCAGGAATGCCGGCGGCCTATGGGAATGGCTGGGGGCCTCGCGAAAAACCTGCATCTCTCTCTCTCTCTCTCTCTCTCTCTCTCTCTCTCTCTCTCTCTCTCTCTCACACAAACACACTCGCTCTCGCCTTATTATTTGGTAGAAACTAAACCCCTTCCGGCGTATTATAGCTTATTTTGAAGTCGCGGGCAGATTTGATTGTAGGAAGCCATTATGAAAACAGACGGGGTAGAAAATCAGCAATTGGCAGGCGGGGTCACCTCATCCAAACTGATTTGCATATATATTATTATGGGCGGTCCCAGGGGCCCCGGGGCATGCTGGGTATATTACAGACTAGGCCGCCCCCCTGACCACCTAGCGCCAAATTGAGTTGAAAAGACAAATAGATGAAAAACAAGTAAACAGATCCACAACTTTTGACAGGTTTGTTTATCTGTCAGAGCATTGGATGGAAATATTCATGGTGATGTTGTATCTCAAATAGCATCCTTGTCCTATTTAGAGCACTACGTTTACCATAGAGCTCTGGGCAAAAATAATACACAAATAGCATCCTTGTCCTATATAGAGCACTACGTTTACCATAGAGCTCTGGGCAAAAATAATACACAAATAGCATCCTTTTCCTATATAGTGCACTACGTTTACCATAGAGCTCTGAGCAAAAATAATACACAAATAGGGTGCCATTTTGGGCGCCGCCCTCAATTTCGGTACGCCCCCGCTCTCTCCCCATCCAGGATTTCCATAGGCTCCATTTCACACGCCGGCCACTTTCACAGCTGGGTTTCTGTCAGAGTAAGAGAAGGCTGTTTACCTGTGCCTTGAGCCACGACGAATGGTCTATCTAAAGCCATTAACATATTCACATTAACATGTGATTTGATCTGGCTTTTTGTCCCGCTAAGAGTCATCTACAGTCATGTTTAGCCACTAATGAACCATTGGATTCCCCTTCCGCCTGATCACTGAATGTTTTTCAATTGACCCATCTATCAAGTGAGAAAACCCTTCCTCCCCAAGCCTCGTCACGTCTCCATGAGGACATGATATAGTTCCCTAGCAACATCCTTACTCAGTGAAGATACTCTATCTGCTCAGCATGATTTAGGTTGGAGCAGAAACCTGCATAATCACTTAGGCTACAATCAAGGCCTAATGTTGAGCAAACTGAGCATTTCCCGATGCTCTTATGAAACCACTCTTAGATAACGTGTATGGTAACACATTGAGGTTTACATGACATAAACGTGACATAAACCTGACATAAACATGACATAGCCTTGACAAGATCCCAAACAACCAGCGTGGGTAACATTCACATGCATTTCCCCTCTAGCCCTCTAGGGGCACTATGGTCACCTCACCTCGGTGAAGTTCATGACCTTCAAGAACCAGATGGTGAACTTTTCAACACTCGTGTAGCATTGCGCGGGTCAAACCACCAGCCTTACAATAAGCTACCTCTCAGCACACAGTCACACTTCCCTTCCAGACCTCCAGGGGGCACTATGGGTAACTCACCACGGTGAAGTTCATGACCTTGAGGATCCAGATGGTGAGCGCCAGGTTGACGATCATGGTGACCAGGAGCAGGAGGATGAAGAAGTAGAGGCAGCGCTTCCTCCAGCCGTAGATACCCACCGGGTAGGCCTGGGCACCTTGGTGTACCCGCTGGCTCAGGGTGTTGGGCTGGGCCGCGAGGATGTACTGCTCCTGGGTCATCTGGAGGAGGAGGAGAGAACAGAAATAGGATTCAAACCCACAGTCTTCCAACTGATGAAGCACTCCTCTAACCTCTAGGCTGTCTGCTGCCTTCTGGAACTTCCAAGATGGAGATCAGCTGCAGTGAGAGGAGAGAGGGCAGAAATGGATGGGGGAGGGTAAAGACAGACAGAGGTGACAAAGAGATTAGGGATGTGAGGTTGGAGGTTAGCGGAGATGGGGGGAAGCAATGGAGTAGAAGGCGTGAGCAGGAAGAGGGAGACTGAGAGGTTAATGAGGGGAGAGGGGATGAGAGAAAGGGTTAGGACCAATGGGACATAGAAAGAGAGAAAGGTTTAGGACCAATGGGACAGGGAAAGAGAGAAAGGGTTAGGACCAATGGGACAGGGAAAGAGAGAAAGGGTTAGGACCAATGGGACATGCAGAGAGAGAAAGGGTTAGGACCAATGGGACAGGGAAAGAGAGAAAGGGTTAGGACCAATGGGAAAGGGAAAGGGTTAGGACCAATGGGACAGGGAAAGAGAGAAAGGGTTAGGACCAATGGGAAAGGGAAAGGGTTAGGACCAATGGGACAGGGAAAGAGAGAAAGGGTTAGGACCAATGGGACATAGAAAGAGAGAAAGGGTTAGGACCAATGGGACAGGGAAAGAGAGAAAGGGTTAGGACCAATGGGAAAGGGAAAGGGTTAGGACCAATGGGACATGCAGAGAGAGAAAGGGTTAGGACCAATGGGACAGGGAAAGAGAGAAAGGGTTAGGACCAATGGGACATAGAAAGAGAGAAAGGGTTAGGACCAATGGGAAAGGGAAAGAGAGAAAGGGTTAAGACCAATGGGAAAGGGAAAGGGTTAGGACCAATGGGACAGGGAAAAAGAGAAAGGTTTAGGACCAATGGGAAAGGGAAAGGGTTAGGACCAATGGGACATGCAGAGAGAGAAAGGGTTAGGACCAATGGGACAGGGAAAGAGAGAAAGGTTTAGGACCAATAGGACATAGAAAGAGAGAAAGGGTTAGGACCAATGGGACAGGGAAAGAGAGAAAGGGTTAGGACCAATGGGAAAGGGAAAGGGTTAGGACCAATGGGAAAGGGAAAGGGTTAGGACCAATGGGACATGCAGAGAGAGAAAGGGTTAGGACCAATGGGACAGGGAAAGAGAGAAAGGTTTAGGACCAATGGGACATAGAAAGAGAGAAAGGGTTAGGACCAATGGGACAGGGAAAGAGAGAAAGGGTTAGGACCAATGGGACAGGGAAAGAGAGAAAGGTTTAGGACCAATGGGACATAGAAAGAGAGAAAGGGTTAGGACCAATGGGACAGGGAAAGAGAGAAAGGGTTAGGACCAATGGGAAAGGGAAAGGGTTAGGACCAATGGGACATAGAAAGAGAGAAAGGTTTAGGACCAATGGGACATAGAAAGAGAGAAAGGGTTAGGACCAATGGGACAGGGAAAGAGAGAAAGGGTTAGGACCAATGGGACAGGGAAAGAGAGAAAGGTTTAGGACCAATGGGACATAGAAAGAGAGAAAGGGTTAGGACCAATGGGACAGGGAAAGAGAGAAAGGGTTAGGACCAATGGGACAGGGAAAGAGAGAAAGGTTTAGGACCAATGGGACATAGAAAGAGAGAAAGGGTTAGGACCAATGGGACAGGGAAAGAGAGAAAGGGTTAGGACCAATGGAACAGGGCAAGAGAGAAAGGGTTAGGACCAATGGGAAAGGGAAAGGGTTAGGACCAATGGGACATAGAAAGAGAGAAAGGTGTAGGACCAATGGGACATAGAAAGAGAGAAAGGGTTAGGACCAATGGGACAGGGAAAGGGTTAGGACCAATGGGACATAGAAAGAGAGAAAGGTTTAGGACCAATGGGACATAGAAAGAGAGAAAGGTTTAGGACCAATGGGACATAGAAAGAGAGAAAGGGTTAGGACCAATGGGACAGGGAAAGAGAGAAAGGTTTAGGACCAATGGGACATAGAAAGAGAGAAAGGTTTAGGACCAATGGGACAGGGAAAGAGAGAAAGGGTTAGGACCAATGGGACAGGGAAAGAGAGAACGGTTTAGGACCAATGGGACAGGGAAAGAGAGAAAGGGTTAGGACCAATGGGACAGGGAAAGAGAGAAAGGTTTAGGACCAATGGGACAGGGAAAGAGAGAAAGGGTTAGGACCAATGGGACAGGGAAAGAGAGGATGGGAGGCAAGAAAGAGTGGTCAAGGTTAGAGAGAGAGGGAAGGAAAGGAGAGGAGATGGATGAAGTGAGACGGAAAGAGGAAGAAGGCGACAGAGGAAAGGAGGAAGAGAAGGTCAAAGAGAGGAGAGGAGGGATGGGGGAGAAGCAGAGGGAGATAGAAAGAATGGACAGATGACGGAGAGAGAGAGAAAGACAGAGAGAGATGCTATTTGGCCCTAAACAGAGAGTACACAGTGGCACTGTGACTGACCCAAACTTAAGGAAAGCTTTGACTATGTACAGACTCGTGAGACTAGTGAGACTAGCCTTGCTATTGAGAAAGGCCACCGTAGGCAGACCTGGCTCTCAAGAGAAGACATGCTTTGTGCACACTGCCCAAAAAATGAGGTGGAAACTGAGCTGCACCTCCTAACCTCCTGCCCAATGTATGACCATATTAGAGAGACATATTTCCCTCAGATTACACAGATACACAAAGAATTCAAAAACAAACGCGATTTTGATAAACTCTCATATCTACTGGGTGAAATACCACAGTGTGCCATCACAGCAGCAAGATTTGTGACCTGTTGCCACAAGAAAAGGGAAACCAGTGAAGAACAAACACCATTGTAAATACAACCCATATTTATGTTTATTTATTTTCCCTTTTGTACATTAACCATTTGTACATCGTTACCACACTGTATATATACATAATATGACATTTGTAATGTCTTCATTGTTTTGAAACTTCTGAATGTGTAATGCTTACTGTTCATTTTTATTGTTTATTTCACTTTTGTATATTATCTACCTCACTTGCTTTGGCAATGTTAACACGTTTCCCATGCCAAAACAGCCCCTTGAATTGAATTGAATTGAGCGAGAGACAGAGAGAGAGAGAGACAGAGAGAAGGAGAGAGAGAGACAGAGCGAGAGACAGAGCGAGAGACAGAGCGAGAGACAGAGCGAGAGAGAGAGAGAGAGAGAGAGAGAGAGATGGCGAGAGCGAGAGAGAGAGACTGAGACAGAGCGAGAAACAGAGCGAGAGACCGAGAGAGAGAGAGAGAGAGAGAGAGAGAGAGAGAGAGAGAGAGAGAGAGAGAGAGAGAGAAAGAGAGACAGAGAGCAGTGGATAGAGCAGAGATAGAGAAGACCGGTGGTGTCGAAGGAAGGAAGAAAGCGAGGGAGGGAGGGAGGGAGGGAGAGAGGGAGGGAGGGAGGGAAGATGAGAACGGAGAAAGAGAGTACGAAGGAGAGCGGGAGAGTGAAGATAAGAAAGACAGGAGAGAAAAGCCATTCGTTCTACTGCTTGAAGAGCTGAGGATAGGAAAGATACCACTCTGCCAGGCCTCTGGTATCTCCCTGTAGATCTCTAGTCTATATTGCTGGGCCCTGCCTGGATTCTCACTAAAGTCTAACCGGGAACTATAGAATCCATTCGACACATCAGCGAATGCCCATTACCCACAAGCCCATAGAAAATGACACGGTGACGTATTGAATTAGCAATAGTGTTCGGCAGCGGTGTTCTGCTATTGGAGATTGCAGACATTCTCCCTGGCATTTTCACTGCTTGCCCAACTTGATTGTTTGTGTAAACAGCATGACTGTATTCTACCATTCAGAATGCTGTGTTAGAAGTCCAAAATGTCACCGCTATTTCCTTTTAGTGCCTATGGGCCTTGGACTAAAGTAGTGCACTAAAGAGGGAATAGGGTTCTATTTGGGACGGAGACATTGCCTGGGCTCAACAGGTCAGAGCTGCTTCATAGCCCCGGGACTTCATGTGGCTATAAATATCTAATGAGCAACGCATTAGAAGTGAAGAAACATTACTTCTCATTCCCACCACCTCCTCCCTCAATCTGTCTCTCTCTCTATTTCCTCTCACTGTTTGTTGCCACATATGTTCCTTTTCTCATTTCTCGTCCTTTTTCTGAACGTCCCTAAATGTGACCGCATCTCTCCTCTCCTTCTCTTTCCTGCTCTCCCTCTTTACCTCACTCCTCTCTCTATCCATCTCTCCTCTCCCTCTCTTTCCTGCTCTCCCTCTTTACCTCACTCCTCTCTCTATCCATCTCTCCTCTCCCTCTCTTTCCTGCTCTCCCTCTTTACCTCACTCCTCTCTCTATCCGTCTTTCCCTCTCCTTCTCTCTTTCTTTCTATTCATTTCTCTCTCCTTTCCCTCTTAGTCTCTCATTCCTTTCCCATCCATCTCTCTAGCTCTCTCTCCATTTCTTCATCTCCCTGTTACGCTCTCTATCACACTATCCATCTTTTACACCTCTCTCTCTCCATCCATTTCTCCATCCCCCTGTTACGCTCTCTATCACACTATCCATCTTTTACACCTCTCTCTCTCCATCCATTTCTCCATCCCCCTCTCCCTCTCCCTCTACGCTACCTGTATGCCTCTCAACCCCTCCACCACCAATCCCATGTAGTCTCAATACATTTCTCAAATTGAACTGACAAGGAGCGATCCATCACGCCTGGGTCTCCCCGCCTGAGGCTTTCCAACGGAGCCGCAACGTGACTTTATTAACGCCTTAACAGCCAAACGCCTCTGCTGTCGCGGCAACCCAGGCGCCGCCGCAATCCAATCAGCCCGATAGCGTCCTGTGCTGCATCACCACATCTTAGCAACCATTCAAGGCAGGAAGGCTTTAGAGAGGAAAGTAGGGGGGAAAGAAATGGGAAAACTGACAGAGAGTGAGGTTGGTTGTTTGTTTTGAGGCGGTGGTGGAGGGGGAATTTCCCAGAATTCCCTGGGTAGAGATATATGGAGGGAACGGGATGGAAAGGAAAAGGGAAGAGATGGAGGAATGGCTCAGCTGTAAACCATTGATGTGGGAAGGAGAGGTGAGTTATATTGGTGAGGTATAGTTGAAGAGGTGTGGAGAGGTCTGGGTTAAAGGCACACAGATGACTCACAGAGAGACTAATGTTAAGGGTAATGATACTACATCGTCAGTCAGATACCTGCAGGAGGCGTGTGTGTGTACCTGCCTGCCTGCGTTCATGTGTGTGTGTGTGTGTGTGTGTGTGTGTGTGTGGGTGTGTGTGTGTGTGTGTACCTGCCTGCCTGCGTTCATGTGTGTGTGTGTGTGTGTGTGTGTACCTGCCTGCCTGCATTCATGTGTGTGTGTGTGTGTACCTGCCTGCGTTCATGTGTGTGTGCGCGTGCACGTGCGCGACGCGTGTGCGTGTGTGTGTGTAATGACTCATGCCTCAGTCAGAGAGGAGTAGTGAAGGCATCAAGGGACAGGAAGTGATCCAGCCAGCCAAGATGTAATGCTATTTTCTCTTCCTGCAGATTGCCCTATTGAATCCCATTCCCCAAATGGAAACACATCTCCTCTGATACAATGACTCAAAGTACAGGTGATTGAAGGTGTGTAAGAAAACACTTGATGCATCCTAAATAGCACCCTATTCCCTACATGGTGCACTTTAAAGGGAATACAGTGCCATTTGGGACACCGACACAGCTCATCAGAGAACTGGGAGGGAGATAATGGTGTTGGGAGGGGCAAGTGACTTTTCCTTGTTAAAGACAGGAAAAGAGGACGGAGAAGAGAAAGTTTTGACTAGCTTGTATATGTGGTTGTTTTATCTATCTTAGTTGAATGCACTGACTGTAAGTCTCTCTGGATAAGAGCGTCTGCTAAATTACCAAAATGTCAATGTACCTGTTAAAGACGCAGTCCGGGATCTTAAGCTCAACAAATTCGTAAAAAAATATAATTTGATTCGTAACATATCATACGAATTGCAAAACATTATTATTTGACAGTTCTTAGGAGGACATAACATATCTAATGAAATGGATGACGTAGTACACATTTGGATGACGTAGTACACAATTGCATGACGTAGTACACATTTGCATGACGTAGTACACAATTGCATGATGTAGTACACAATTGGATGACGTAGTACACATTTGCATGACGTAGTACACAATTGCATGATGTAGTACACAATTGGATGACGTAGTACACATTTGGATGACGTAGTACACATTTGGATGACGTAGTACACATTTGGATGACGTAGTACACATTTGGATGACGTAGTACACATTTGGATGACGTAGTACACATTTGGATGACGTAGTACACATTTGGATGACGTAGTACACAATTGGATGACGTAGTACACATTTGGATGACGTAGTACACATTTGGATGACGTAGTACACATTTGCATGACGTAGTACACAGAAAGCGGGGACCCGTTTTGGACTGAGGCTTTCAAAACTACTGGCTGGAATAATACAAATGTTCTGGAGCGTTACTTTAAAAACTGACAAAGGGATGACCAATTTTGTTCTTTGAAAGATTGTCGTCTTTTGCGGTCTTTCGTATCGTGTACGACCTGCCTAACAGACATCGGGTTGTATGGTCGAGAGGAAAAGTCATATGTTAACTTCCCTGACTAGCGCACTCGTCCTGTCACACCAGACATGTCAATTATGTAACATGTTTCCTCAATCGATACGGCTTTCAACTTGCTTCCATTTCACGCAATGACATTCGGCAGAGTTTGAGCACACACGGTAAGTCACATTAAACAAATCAATACATCTTTTAAAAGGTCACAGCAGTTGCTGCTGTAACTCAACTTACGGTAGAGCGGCAGACAGTGCAGATCTGTGGCTAATTCAACTTTGCCGTCACAAGAGTGGGTGTGTGTGCGTGTTTGTGTGCGTGCTTGTGTGTGTGTGTGCAAAAGGTACACATGTAGGATCTTAATTTGATCAAACTGTTGTCGAAGGAAATACAAACTTGTAGTGTATTTGAGTTTAAAAAGACGTCTAAAGTTTGTAATTTCCACTCTAAAATGTCCGACTTGGAGCCTCCCGAGTGACACAGTGGTCTAAGGCACTGCGTCCCCAACGGGCGGGTGCAGAAAAGGGGTGTTTGGCGGAACATGTTTCGGAGGACACGTCTCGACCTTCACCTCTCCCGAGCCCGTTGGGGAGTTGCAGCGATGACACAAGATCAAAATTGGATCGCAATTGGATATCACGAAAAAGGGGGTAAAGTATATAGGAAAAATAAATAAATCCTCAAACAAACTCACTTCAGCATCTGTTATCTGACTGAAAAGAAGCAGTGTCTCCTTCCCAAGATTCCCTGATGAACCTCCCCTGTGGTAGGTTTCTAGGTGTGTACTGTACTGTCCTATGTAATCACCGTCATTTTCATATCCAATTAACACCTCAAACAAGGTCTAAGGCAGGAGGAAGTTGGCCAGGGAAACTTGGGAAGGAGGACACTGCTTCTTTACAGTCAGATAACGGATGCTGAAGAGAATTGGTTTGATGATTTTAAAAGGAGGGAGACGGAACTGGTTGTCGAGGAAAGTAGGCTACGTCTCACTGTGAGTAAGTGTGTGTTTGTGAGAAGCTTCTAAATAATAATGCAGCTGCTATGTGTGTGTGTGTGTGTGTGCACGCGCGCATGGGGGGGGGGTTGTTAAGGTTAGGTTTTCGTGTTAAGACTAGGGTCAAGGTTAGGATTAGGGTAAGGGTTAGGTTTAGGGGTTAAGGAAAATAGGATTTTGAATGGAACTGAATTGTCTGTTCCCACAAGGTTAGTTATACAAGGTTGTGTGTGTGTGTGTGTGTGTGTGTGCGTGCGTGTAATTAATGTCCATTAATTCTAAACCAAACAATAATTCACAGTTCCTGTTGCTGCAGGATTATTTTCCTGCTGTGAGAAACGGTTCAATTTAAGATCAGATACTATTGACAACTTCTCACTTTTTCTCTCCCTGCCTCCCCGTCCATCCCCTACCCACCCCCTCGCTCCACATCAGATGTTTGAGAAAATCAAACCTCCTAGGCTGAAGTAGCCCTGCACAGGCTATCATCAAACAAACTCCCTTCAGCATCCGTTATCTGACTGAAAAGAAGCAGTGTCTCCTTCCCAAGTTTCCCTGATGAACCTTCCCTGTGGTAGGTTTCTAAGTGTGTACTGTACTATGTACTATGTAATCACTCTCATTTCCATATCCAATTAACGCCGTAAACAAGGTTTAAGGCAGTTGGTAGTTGGCCAGGGAAACTGTTACATCTGCGCCTGCCACGCCCTCTACTGCTCCTCTTGTGTCTCCCTAACCTGCCGCCACTCCCACAGTGCTCTCTCCCTTTTCCTCTTTGTGTGTGTGTGTGTGTGTGTGTGTGTGTGTGTGTGTGTGTGTGTGTGTGTGTGTGTGTGATTGTGTGGGCGGACACAGGTGTGCTGGAGGCGGAGCAGATCCCCACCAGCTGCAATCTGCTCCATAATCAAGACCTCTACAACTACTCAGCCTTGCCACTTCCACGCTGCCAGATTGTAATCTTTGCTCAGTCAGTCTCCATTTTTGTAGCTGTTACTTCCTGCTTAGATCCTGTTTTCGTGTTGTCTGTTTTCCTGTGCTTGACGCTGTTTTCCTCTTCTGCTCTGACTCTGGTCCGTTTCTCCAGTCCCACGTCTCGTCAGTCATGCTACACTGTCCTGGACCCCCCCACTCCACTGCATCCTTGGATTCCTCTCAGGACCTGCTTACCCAGTCCCAACTCCCCTCGCCCCAGCCTCAGGACCTGCTTACCCAGTTCCAACCCCAGCCTCCGCACCTGGTTTCCTGCAACCCGCCCGAGCTTCCCCTGACCTGCACTCCATCTTCCCTCTGTGTTTCAATAAATACCTTGGTTACCTCATCCCAGTCTCCTCATCTGAGTCTGCTCTTGGGTTCACCTGCTCCGCTCCGTGTGACAGAAACTTGGGAAGGAGGACACCGATTCCTTTCAGTCAGATAACGGATGCTGAAGAGAATTGGTTTGATGATTTCAAAAGGAGGGAGACGGAACTGGTTGTCGAGGAAAGTAGGTCTCACTGTGTGTAAGTGTGTGTTTGTGAGGCGCTTATAAATAATAATGTAGCTGGTGTGTGTGTGTGTGTGTGTGTGTGTGTGTGTGTGTGTGTGTGGAGCACGGGGAGAAGATGTAATACAATGTGTTTGCCTGAATCCTCGTGGCCCCGTGAAACTGATAAACAGCCCTGATTCTAGACTCATTATCTGAGAATTTTTCACGACTGAGTACTGCACAGTTAAGGATTACATGACTCAATGCTCACCAGGCTCACATTCTCCATGTCTTTAACAGTGTGAGGAACAGCTGTGTGTGTGTGTTTGTTTTCTGTCACACATGATATCACACCAGATTGTAATCATGGAACTATTACACACCATACAAGCTATAAAAACAGGCATTACTGCAGGGCAGGAGAGGGAAATATTTTGGTGTCTAAGATCACTAAACATTGAGAAATTGGCAATTTTAGGCCCTTTTAAGACCTACACATCTCCTGCAATTAGTATTATTATTTAAACCTTTATTTAACTAGGCATGTCAGTTAACCTCTACGGGATCGGTAGTCTTGATACAACATTTTGAACAGATATGCAATGGTTCATTGGATCATCCTAAAACGTTGCATATAAACTGCTGCCATCTGGTGTCCGAAATCTAAATAGCGTCTGAGCTGGAATAATACTCTATGACCTTTCTCTTGCATTTCAAAGATGATGGTACAAAAAAAAACGAATTTTTGTTTCTTTGTATTATCTTTTACCAGATCTAATGTGTTATTTCTCTCACATTAATGTCACATTTCAACAAACTTCAAAGAGTTTCCTTTCAAATGGTATTAAGAATATGCATATCCTTGCTTCAGGTCCGGAACTACAAGCAGTTAGATTTGGGTATGTCATTTTAGGCGAAAATTGTAAAAAAAATAATAAAAAGGGTCCAATCCTTTAAGAAAAAAATTCTTATTTACAATGACGGTCTACACCAGCCAAACCCAGACGATGCTGGGCCAATTGTGCACTACCCTATTGGACTCACAATCACAGCCACTTGTGATACAGCCTGGATTCGAACCAGGCTTGTATCACTGTAGTCTGTAGTGACACCTCAAGCACTGAGATGCAGTGCCTAAGACCTCTGCGCCACTCGGGAACCCACTGCAAGACCTTATGATCCGTATATTGTACATGATAGACAACATCTTGGTGTTATTAAACTCCATAGTGTGCTCTAACGTCTAGAATATGTCTAGACTCTGAAATACAAATGTTCACAATCATTTATTCAACATCTAAATATTCATATGAATATCTCAAAACGACCCTTTTTCATTGTGTTCATTTTAAGACATATTGTTTGGAACAATAAACTCTACAAGTACATCCCATTTCCAGAGTTCTGATCAATGTTATGAGCACCACCAACGCAGTGAATGGATTCCAACTCCTGCTGCTAGTCATTTGCTGAATATCAATGTCTATGTACACAGTAAAATGGGTCATGTCATTAAAAGTACCAGAGAACCACCCTGGAAGTTTGATGTGTTTCAAGAGTGTTTTGTTCCAAACCACGTCTTAAAATAAGATAAATCAAAATGGGTAAATATTCATATTTATATTATTGAATAAATGAACGTGAATGTGTAAGTCAGAGTCTGGACATATTCCATCAGTTAGATCACATTATAAAGAGTATGATGACACCATGATGTTGTCTGTATCTGTCTAGGTGAGATGTCTAGGTCTAACAAGGGCCTAAAGTGGCTACTTTCATCATGATTTTCAAAAAATAAATGTATTGTGATATGAATGTAAAAAGCATGTTAAACATTCTTTCACCCAATGAAGTGTCTATGTGAGAATTCCCAGAACAATCTGAGATGCCAGAAATATTTCCCGCTGGGCTGGCGTGGAATGACCCTGCAGTGGACAGTTCTTAACTTCTGATAAAGACTTAGAACACTACACACAACACATATTTGTATTCATTTCTACTGCATTTAACACTTCTGTCTAAAGCGACTTACAGTAATGTGTGCATACATTAGATACAGTGGTGGCCACAGCCAGGAATCAAAACCATAATTCTGGCATTGCATGTCACACTCTTCCAACTGAGCCAACCAGGACCTCACTGAGCCACTCCTAGATAAACATTCCTATGTTGTGTGTGTGTGTGTGTGTGTGTGTGTGTGTGTGTGTGTGTGTGTGTGTGTGTGTGTGTGTGTGTGTGTGCGTGTGTGTGTGTGTGTGTGCACGCTTTTGTGTGTGTGGTTGTGTGTGTGTCCGGTCCGGTGATTTTGACCTGCCAGCCTATCTCCCTGTGCGGTCAACCGCCCAGTAATCCTTCAGATTTAGTGCGGCCAGGCGAGCTCCAGTGTTTGTCGTGAACACACAGAAACACACAGCGAGAGATGATGTTAAACTACAGCACCTAAACCCATACAGTATCTAGGGCCCCTGGGTACCTTGTTTTGCAGAACTACACATTGGAATCTGACAGAGGGTCAAACTAATAACCCAAGCTTCCAAGCTTGCAAACTTGGTCTGTGTTCCAAATGGCACACTATTCCCTGTGTAGTCCACAAGTAGTGCACTATATAGGCCATAGGGTGGCATTTGGGACAAGAGGTTTCCCCCCTCTAGTTTGTCAGAAAAGTAGTGGACCCTTAACCCAGTGGGCCCTATACCCTATTACTTATACCCTGCTACCTGCCTGTGTACGGCCAAGACCACTTTAATGTTTACAGTATTTTGAAAATGTTTCTTGATAGGATCTCATGTACGGCAAAGACCACATTTAACTTCACAAATTCCTTGTATAATTATTTGATGTTTTATGAATCTTAGAAATGATGTATAGTGCTTCTCTGGGTATTTTTTTGCGTAATTTCTTTCCTTATTGCCTGTCTGTGTTCGTTGGGGAGGTATCCTGTTGTTTTAGGTTCTCTACCTGGGGATGGTAGGTAGTTAATTACAGATGTAGGATCTTCATTTGATCACCCTGTTGCAGGAGAACTTGCCCTCAATGCAGGAAATGTAAAACGTGTACAGTAGTTGAGGTTTAAAAAGGCTTCTGAAGTTTGTAATTTCCACTTTGAAATTTCAGACATGATTTTCCCTTACGAAAAAAGTTATCAACCCCTACAAAAAAGTATATTAATTATAATCCACAAAATAATTCATATTTACTGTTGATGCATGATTATTTTCCTGCTGTGGCATACTGGCTCAAATTGAGATCCTACATCTGTGGTATGTGGTTTCAGAGCTGACAGGCAGGTATCCTGTTGTTTTAAACTATCTACCTGGGGATGGTAGTTAATTAGTATAATGTTTAAGACCTGATGGGAGTCAAGAAGGAGATAGGGTACAAGACAGATTAGTGACAGGCTCAATTAGAGAACACCCGATAGGATGTCAGGCCAGTCAGCCTAGCAGCATCCTGAAACCTGATTGACCAGGGGCGGACTGGGGCCAGAAATCAGCCCTGGCATTTTCTAGCACACCGGACCATTTCTATACTAGCCACGTAAGGATCTTTCTGGGCAAAAAAATATATTTTCAGATGACCCACTGGCCTAAAAATGATTGCCAACTGCACCAGTTAATAAAAGCGTGCCAGTCATCCAAGTCCACTACCTACACCATCTAAGACCACTACCTACACCATCTAAGTCCACTACCTACATCATCTAAGTCCACTACCTACACCATCTAAGACCACTACCTACATCATCTGTCCACTACCTACACCATGCAAGTCCACTACCTACACCACCTGTCCACTACCTACACCATCCAAGTCCACTACCTACACCACCCAAGTCCACTACCTACACCACCCAAGTCCACTACCTACACCATCCAAGTCCACTGGCATTTTCTAGCACACCGGACCATTTCTATACTAGCCACGTAAGGATCTTTCTGGGCAAAAAAATATATTTTCGGATGACCCACTGGCCTAAAAATGATTGCCAACTGCACCAGTTAATAAAAGCGTGCCAGTCATCCAAGTCCACTACCTACACCATCTAAGTCCACTACCTACACCATCTAAGACCACTACCTACACCCTCTAAGACCACTACCTACATCATCTGTCCACTACCTACACCATGCAAGTCCACTACCTACACCATCTGTCCACTACCTACACCATCCAAGTCCACTACCTACACCATCTGTCCACTACCTACACCATCCAAGTCCACTACCTACACCATCTGTCCACTACCTACACCATCCAAGTCCACTACCTACACCATCTGTCCACTACCTACACCATCCAAGTCCACTACCTACACCATCTAAGTCCACTACCTACATCATCTAAGTCCACTACCTACACCATCTGTCCACTACCTACACCATCCAAGTCCACTACCTACACCATCTGTCCACTACCTACACCATCCAAGTCCACTACCTACACCATCTGTCCACTACCTACACCATCCAAGTCCACTACCTACACCATCTGTCCACTACCTACACCATCCAAGTCCACTACCTACACATCTAAGTCCACTACCTACATCATCTAAGACCACTACCTACACCATCCAAGTCCACTACCTACACCACAACAAGTCCACTACCTACATCATCCAAGTCCACTACATACACCATCTAAGACCACTAGCTACACCATCTGTCCACTACATACATAATCTTAGTCCACTACCTACACCATCTAAGACCACTACCTACACCATCTAAGACCACTACCTACACCATCTAAGTCCACTACCTACACCATCTGTCCACTACCTACACCATCCAAGTCCACCACCTACACCATCTAAGACCAATACCTACATCATCCAAGTCCACTACCTACACCATCCAAGTCCACTACCTACACCATCTGTCCACTACCTACACCATCCAAGTCCACTACCTACACCATCTAAGTCCACTAACTACACCATCTAAGTCCACTACCTACACCATCTAAGACCACTACCTACACCCTCTAAGACCACTACCTACATCATCTGTCCACTACCTACACCATGCAAGTCCACTACCTACACCATCTAAGACCACTACCTACACCATCTAAGACCACTACCTACACCATCTGTCCACTACCTACACCATCTAAGTCCACTACCTACACCATCTGTCCACTACCTACACCATCTAAGTCCACTACCTACATCATCTAAGACCACTACCTACACCATCCAAGTCCACCACCTACACCATCTGTCCACTACCTACACCATCTAAGTCCACTACCTACACCATCTGTCCACTACCTACACCATCTAAGTCCACTACCTACATCATCTAAGTCCACTACCTACACCATCCAAGTCCACTACCTACACCACCCAAGTCCACTACCTACACCACCCAAGTCCACTACCTACACCATCTAAGACCACTACCTACACCCTCTAAGACCACTACCTACATCATCTGTCCACTACCTACATCATCCAAGTCCACTACCTACACCATCCAAGTCCACTACCTACACCACCCAAGTCCACTACCTACACCATCTAAGACCACTACCTACACCCTCTAAGACCACTACCTACATCATTTGTCCACTACCTACACCATCCAAGTCCACTACCTACACCATCCAAGTCCACTACCTACACCATCTAAGACCACTACCTACACCCTCTAAGACCACTACCTACATCATCTGTCCACTACCTACATCATCCAAGTCCACTACCTACATCATCCAAGTCCACTACATACACCATCTGTCCACTACCTACACCATCCAAGTCCACTACCTACACCATCTGTCCACTACCTACACCATCCAAGTCCACTACCTACACCATCTGTCCACTACCTACACCATCCAAGTCCACTACCTACACCATCCAAGTCCACTACCTACATCATCTAAGTCCACTACCTACACCACCCAAGTCCACTACCTACACCATCTAAGTCCACTACCTACACCATCTAAGTCCACTACCTACACCATCTAAGTCCACTACCTACACCATCTAAGTCCACTACCTACACCATCTGTCCACTACCTACACCCTCTAAGACCACTACCTACACCATCTAAGTCCACTACCTACATCATCTAAGACCACTACCTACACCATCTAAGTCCACTACCTACACCATCTAAGTCCACTACCTACACCATCTAAGTCCACTACCTACACCATCCAAGTCCACTACCTACACCATCTAAGTCCACTACCTACACCATCTAAGTCCACTACCTACACCATCCAAGTCCACTACCTACACCATCTAAGACCACTACCTACACCATCTAAGACCACTACCTACACCATCTGTCCACTACCTACACCATCCAAGTCCACTACCTACACCATCCAAGTCCACTACCTACACCATCTAAGACCACTACCTACACCATCCAAGTCCACTACCTACACCACCCAAGTCCACTACCTACACCATCTGTCCACTACCTACACCATCTAAGACCACTACCTACACCATCTGTCCACTACCTACACCATCCAAGTCCACTACCTACACCATCTGTCCACTACCTACACCATCCAAGTCCACTACCTACACCATCTGTCCACTACCTACACCATCCAAGTCCACTACCTACACCATCCAAGTCCACTACCTACACCATCTAAGTCCACTACCTACACCATCTGTCCACTACCTACACCATCCAAGTCCACTACCTACACCATCTGTCCACTACCTACACCATCCAAGTCCACTACCTACACCACCCAAGTCCACTACCTACACCACCCAAGTCCACTACCTACACCATCCAAGTCCACTACATACACCATCTAAGACCACTACCTACACCATCTGTCCACTACCTACACCATCCAAGTCCACTACCTACACCATCCAAGTCCACTACCTACACCATCTAAGTCCACTACCTACACCATCCAAGTCCACTACCTACACCATCTGTCCACTACCTACACCATCCAAGTCCACTACCTACACCATCCAAGTCCACTACCTACACCATCTAAGTCCACTACCTACACCATCTGTCCACTACCTACACCATCCAAGTCCACTACCTACACCATCTGTCCACTACCTACACCATCCAAGTCCACTACCTACACCACCCAAGTCCACTACCTACACCATCTGTCCACTACCTACACCATCCAAGTCCACTACCTACACCATCTAAGTCCACTACCTACACCATCTGTCCACTACCTACATCATCTAAGACCACTACCTACACCATCTAAGACCACTACCTACACCATCTAAGTCCACTACCTACACCATCTGTCCACTACCTACATCATCTAAGTCCACTACCTACACCATCTGTCCACTACCTACATCATCTAAGTCCACTGCCTACACCCTCTAAGACCACTACCTACATCATCTGTCCACTACCTACACCATCTAAGACCACTACCTACATCATCTAAGTCCACTACCTACACCATCTAAGACCACTACCTACACCCTCTAAGACCACTACCTACACCATCTGTCCACTACCTACACCATCTAAGACCACTACCTACATCATCTAAGTCCACTACCTACACCATCTAAGACCACTACCTACATCATCTGTCCACTACCTACACCATCTAAGTCCACTACCTACACCATCTAAGACCACTACCTACACCATCTAAGTCCACTACCTACACCATCTAAGACCACTACCTACACCATCTAAGTCCACTACCTACACCATCCGTCCACTACTTACATAATCTTAGTCCACTACCTACACCATCTAAGTCCACTACCTACACCATCTGTCCACTACCTACACCATCTAAGTCCACTACCTACACCATCCGTCCACTACCTACACCATCCGTCCACTACTTACATAATCTTAGTCCACTACCTACACCATCTAAGTCCACTACCTACACCATCTGTCCACTACCTACACCATCTAAGACCACTACCTACACCATCTAAGACCACTACCTACACCATCTAAGTCCACTACCTACACCATCCGTCCACTACCTACATAATCTTAGTCCACTACCTACACCATCCAAGTCCACTACCTACACCATCTAAGACCACTACCTACACCATCTGTCCACTACCTACAACAACACATCCTTCCGTCACGTCCCTCAAACCCAACGGACCAACTCTGCCGGACCAGCAGAGCAGGTGTGTGTGTGGACCTAGTCCAGCCTCTCTCCTAGTCCAGCCTGTCTTCTCCATTCTGGCCTCCTCCTAGGAGCTCATGTTGTGACTACAGATGCTCACAGCCCTCTTCACAACTCTCTCTCCCCTCTATTCGGTTTACTGGCAGATCACCTTCTGCTGACAAATCCTCCTCTCCTCTCCTCTCCTCTCCTCTCCTCTCCTCTCCTCTCCTCTCTGCCACCACGCTGTCTGTCTGGCATCACCACTTCACTGTTGCTTGTTGTTCTGTGGGGGTCTCTGTCTCTGGACAGAAAGAGGAGGATGGAAACACATAAATTCAGTGTTTGCATCCAAAATGTCAGCCTATTCCCTGTATAGTGCACTACTTTTGACTGGCTGTGAAATGCAGTTCTGGAGGCAGACACTCTTTTCCTTTCAAACCCATGAAGGAGGGTGATAACGTTTAGATGTTGGGAGAAATACGAGAATATTGGGGTGCAATCCTCGCCTTATTTATGCCAACGAGCGCTAGCATTGTTCCTCACAACATCCCTCCCTGGTGAGGCTTCCCCCTACAGGCCAGATAACAACATTACAGGCTGCCTGTAGGCGTTTTACTGTACTCTGTGTGGCTGTGTGCTAATGAAGCCAACATGGGAAGCGGTGACTAGGAACAGCTTTACTCCAGCGTGGCTCCATGCCTGTACATAGGTTTATTTATATACCAAAAGGTCAGGGATCAGTCTAAAGAAGTGCAGGAGGGAGCGAGACGAGAGAAAGGTCCTCGACTATGGCATATTAACTCGAGAAGGTAAGACATTTGTGATTGAGGGAAGGACGAGAAGATACAGTCATACTTTGTCATGAGATAACGTTGAATAGGCAGCACATGGGGCTTAGTGTGAGTGTGTATGTGCGTGTTTGTGTGTGTGTCAGAGAGGTGATGGAAGTGTGTGTGTACTGTACGCGTGTGTGTGTGTGTAAATCTCTCATGGTGACAGAATCAGAACACCAGCTTTATGATGTTGCTCAGTGAACTCTGATCTCTCTCTCTCTCTCTCTTTCTCTCTCTACTTCTCTTTTCATCCCACCTACCACCATTTCTCCCTCTCTCTTCCCCTCCATGTCTTCCTCTCTCCCTCCCTGTGTTTTGTGTGTTTTATCCGTGCCTGCGTCACAAATGTCCCCCTAATTCCTATATACTGCACTACTTTTGACCAGGGCCCAAAGGGTGTGTGTGTGTGTGTGTGTGTGTGTGTGTGTGTGTGTGTGTGTGTGTGTGTGTGTGTGTGTGTGTGTGTGTGTGTGTGAGTGTGAGTGAGTGTGTTTGTGTGTGTTAGATTTACACCCCACATGTCCCTTTATGCACTCTCATCTATCAGAGTGCCTGATCAATTTCTACACACTGAGAAGGAGGAGAGAGAGAGAGAGTCTCTCTCTAAACATATCCAATCTCTGTCCCAATCAGCCCTGCCAAACCACTAGCTCATCACGTTCTCCCTCCATTTCCAACCAGCATCACCAGCTTCACTCCTCAGAACACCTCTTTTCTCCCTAATCTGTCAGTTTCTTTTCTACAAGACGCATGCTAAGTGATCATTCAAAAGTCTGCTCACGTGTACACTGGTGACCGATGGACCCTGCCGCCTTATCGACCGGCACAGGATTTACCTCTGTGTGTGTCAGAGAGAGAGAGAGAGAGAGAGAGAGAAGAGAGAGATTAAGAAAGAGTGTTTTTGAGAAAGTCTGTCTGTGTGCGTATGTTGTGTGTGGGTATGTTGTGTGTGTGTGTGTGTGTGTGTGTAAACCAGGGATTAGCTGACCTTATGTCAGTGTAATTGCCCCCTGCTGAAGGTGTGACGCTGATTGTGGGACAGTTATTCTCTCTTTATGTCCCTTTAGCAGAGAATCAATGTGGAGGCCCTTACCTTTCTCCTTCTCCACTACAATTGATGGGCTTTAATCAACGCCCTTTGTGTTCCGTTTTAGTAGTTTGTGTGTGTGCTTGCGTGCATGCATGTGTGTGCGCACTTGATTGTGTGCGATGTCAGAGATGCCAGAAGCATGATTCAGTCGATGTCACAATCCCCCTACCCACACACACACACACACACAACCAACCGTAGCTTTGCTCTAACAATCTCAAAATAGATAGTGTATAGTGTAGCAGTAACTAGATGGTAGTATGGCAGCACCTCAGGGCTAGGTTAGCTGCAGACGTCTGCCTAGCGGGTCCCTCTCCCTCCTCTCCCAGATATATGTCTATGGGGATTCATTTTTAAATGGCAGTGGAGCTGTTTAGGTGCAAATCCCATATCAGGGTACCTGGGTTTCATAACTCAAACCTCCAGGGAGGCTTTCTACACACACACACACACACACACACACACAGACACACAGACCGCCTAGCACCCATACCCCAAGGCCACCGCTAACGCAGCCATGCCAGCAAAAGCATTTACCTTTAAGTTATTTGCATAATTGATTTGCTTGATTTGGACCTTGATGCGGGGCGAGTTACAACCTACCACCCTAACCCCATTGAAAGTGGATGGGAACTAAATATGTGTGTGTGTGTGTGTGTGTGTGTGTGTGTGTGTGTGTGTGTGTGTGTGTGTGTTAGTGTGTATGCATGTGATTGTGCTTGTGTGTGTGATGGGAACTCTGTGTCCTAGTCACACTGCTAGGGAGCCATCTCACTCAAGGGCATCCCAGTCACAATGGCTCTTATAGGTTTACAGCCGGCCCTGAGTTACGGCTACTGTGTACAGTACAGTGGTGGTGGTGCAGATAGGGCTGTCACAGCAGGGACACAGCACATCAACTACCATGTACAGGATGTCAGTAGTGTTAGCATATGTTAGCAACTGCATATTTCTGTTGAATGCATTCAGTTGTTCAACTGACTAGGTTTCCCCTTTCCCTTCCCTTCCCTTTCCCTGCATAGGGCCAATGGTTTCTTTTCTGGTCTTTCCCAAACCTTAACCCGTATCTAAACTTAACTGTTGACGTTTATCCCCCTCCTGGACAAACGTTGAATACTGAAGTCAAACCGGCAGATTTTTGTTGCACACACACTACAGACAACTGAAACACACAACGCAATGCGAACGCACACACACAAACAACACAAACACACACAACGCAAACACACACAAGGGTCTACCAAAAGTACTCATCATGCACCAGGTTCCCAACATCGCTTCCCTCCCTGCCCGGCGACCGTTGCCACGGCTACAGCAGAGATATGATCTATTTAATAATTACCCTCACGTTTGATCCACTCGTTAAAGGACAACACTAATGAAGGAATACAAGATGCGAGGGGCGACAGGGAGACGATGCAAATTACCCTTCACCCCTCTGGCCTCCAAACACGGACGGGGTGAGCAGGGCAGGTCGGGGTCCCAGACATTCTTTATCAGCGACATGATCTGACGAGGCGCCGCGTGGCGCCGTAATCAAATCAGCACCCTGCCGGTCAGAAAACGCGTCAGAATAACAACAAACTCATGAGATAGAAAGCCAAGAGAAAGTCGTTCTTTCAGACTCATAACAAGTCCTGTAGCAACAGCTCTGGAAGGATAATGCAATGCAGCACAGTTAAATATAGTGGACTGCATTTATTTACACACACACACACACACACACACACACACACACACACACACACACACACACACACACACACACACACACACACACACACACACACACACACACACATCACAGGTGGTTGGAGGCACATGATGAGGACAGGGTCCTGGTAATGACTGGAGGGGAATTAGTGGAATGGTATCAAACACATCTAACCAATGGTTTCCATGGTTTCCATGGTTTCCAGGTGTTTGATGCCATTCCATTTGCTCCTTTCCAGACATTATTATGAGCCTCACCAGCCTCCTGTGACCCACACACTTAATGAAAAGCTGAGTCTATATCTGTTGTCATACAGTATGTATTTATATCTATGTGTCTGGCAGTATTACTGTAATACTATGTGTTCAGTGTGTATATGGCTCTACTGCAGTAGCAGGTCTGGCTGTATTACTGTAATACTATGTGTTCAGTGTGTATATTGCTCTACTGCAGTAGCAGGTCTGGCTGTATTACTGTAATACTATGTGTTCAGTGTTTATATGGCTCTACTGCAGTAGCAGGTCTGGCTGTATTACTGTAATACTATGTGTTCAGTGTTTATATGGCTCTACTGCAGTAGCAGGTCTGGCTGTATTACTGTAATACTATGTGTTCAGAGTGTATATGGCTCTACTGCAGTAGCAGGTCTGGCTGTATTACTGTAATACTATGTGTTCAGTGTGTATATGGCTCTACTGCAGTAGCAGGTCTGGCTGTATTACTGTAATACTATGTGTTCAGTGTGTATATGGCTCTACTGCAGTAGCAGGTCTGGCTGTATTACTGTAATACTATGTGTTCAGTGTTTATATGGCTCTACTGCAGTAGCAGGTCTGGCTGTATTACTGTAATACTATGTGTTCAGAGTGTATATGGCTCTACTGCAGTAGCAGGTCTGGCTGTATTACTGTAATACTATGTGTTCAGTGTGTATACGGCTCTACTGCAGTAGCAGGTCTAGCTGTATTACTGTAATACTATGTGTTCAGGGTGTATATGGCTCTACTGCAGTAGCAGGTCTGGCTGTATTACTGCAATACTATGTGTTCAGTGTGTATATGGCTCTACTGCAGTAGCAGGTCTGGCTGTATTACTGTAATACTATGTGTTCAGTGTTTATATGGCTCTACTGCAGTAGCAGGTCTGGCTGTATTACTGTAATACTATGTGTTCAGGGTGTATATGGTTCTACTGCAATAGCAGGCCTTGACCTGCTGTACTATTCTAAGTCAATCTAATGATGTCATCTTCACAGCTCTACCGTGGTTGAAGTCACCAGCACATACACACTCTCCTTCACCTCTCCTTTTCTCTAGCTGCCTCTGGCAAGTCACCAAATATCACTCACTACTTTCCCAACCTCTCTGTCTCTCACTCTGTTACGTTAGTCACACACACACAATCTTTATTATTTCAAGGTTGGAGACACCCATGGCCTGGCCTCAGGTAACCAGGTAGCATTAAAACACAGTACACCCCCCCCCCCCCCCCCCCCCTACACGCACACACACACACACACACACACACACAACTAAAGAAAAGGTGAATCAGTGTATACAAAATTCTATCCCTCCACCTCTCCATTTTTCCATCTCTCCATCCTTCCGTCCTTCCAACCTCCCATCCTTTCATCCCTCCCTTTTTCCATCATTCCATCCCTCCATCCATCCATCCCATCCCTCTACCCTCCACCCTTCCATCCCTCTATCCCTCCCTTTTTCCATCATTCCTTCCCTCCATCCCTCCTCTCCTTCCATCCCTCCATCTCCCTTCTTTCTCCTCCTGACTTGTGGGTTTAAATGGAGCAGCAGAACCTTGCCTGCCTCGACAGAACTCCCTCTTAGCACATGGTCTGTTCAGGTGAAAAATATATGTTTTTTCAACAGGCTTTAATCTGGGTCTTGTCTTGCCTCTCCTCTGAGTGTGGACCTGGTGGGAGGCTGGTGCTAACAATGTCCAACACCCAGTTGTCAAAATTGAACTTTCAATTAAAAGGACTCCCAGTAGTGAGGTCCAGGGAGGAGGACAGGGGGAGGGGAGGACGCTAGGGTGAGAGAGGGGGCAGGGGGAGGGGTGGCCACTAGGGTTAGAGAGGGGGCAGGGGGAGGGGAGGCCACTAGGGTGAGAGAGGGGGCAGGGGGAGGGGTGGCCACTAGGGTTAGAGAGGGGGCAGGGGGAGGGGAGGCCACTAGGGTGAGAGAGGGGGCAGGGGGAGGTGTGGCCACTAGGGTGAGAGAGGGGGCAGGGGGAGGGGAGGCCACTAGGGTGAGAGAGGGGGTAGGGGGAGGGGAGGCCACTAGGGTGAGAGAGGGGGTAGGGGGAGGGGAGGCCACTAGGGTGAGAGAGGGGGTAGGGGGAGGGGAGGCCACTAGGGTGAGAGAGGGGGTAGGGGGAGGGGAGGCCACTAGGGTGAGAGAGGGGGCAGGGGGAGGAGAGGCCACTAGGGTGAGAGAGGGGGCAGGGGGAGGAGAGGCCACTAGGGTGAGAGAGGGGGCAGGGGGAGGGGTGGCCACTAGGGTTAGAGAGGGGGCAGGGGGAGGAGAGGCCACTAGGGTGAGAGAGGGGGCAGGGGGAGGAGAGGCCACTAGGGTGAGAGAGGGGTTAGGGGGAGGGGAGGCCACTAGGGTGAGAGAGGGGGTAGGGGGAGGGGAGGCCACTAGGGTGAGAGAGGGGGTAGGGGGAGGAGAGGCCACTAGGGTGAGAGAGGGGGCAGGGGGAGGAGAGGCCACTAGGGTGAGAGAGGGGGCAGGGGGAGGAGAGGCCACTAGGGTAAGAGAGGGGGTAGGGGGAGGGGTGGACACTAGGGTGAGAGAGGGGGAAGGAGGAGGGGGGTCTGTTAGTAGTAGATATGCCTTGGGACAGTTAAAGAATCACTTTCTATCACATTCATCTTACTGGCAGGCCCAGCATTGTGTCCGTGTGTATCTGTTTGTGTGTCACTATGACAGTAGCTTGTTGCTGTGCTGTTCTGGGAATGACACAATGTGTGTGGGTGTGTGTGTTTCCGCAAGTCGATGTGTCTGTGCACTCATGTGCATGAGTGATGAGCAATACCCAAATGCATCGGGGGTGCCAGAGTGTGAACTTGTGTGTGTGTTTCCATGCCAATGTGTGTTTGTGTCCATGCCAATGTGTGTGTGTATGTGTGTGTGTTTCCATGCCAATGCGTGTTTGTGTCCATGCCAATGTGTGTGTGTATGTGTGTGTGTTTCCATGCCCATGTGTGTGTGTGTATCCATGCCTGTGTGTGTGTGTGTGTGTGTGTGTTTCCATGCCCGTGTGTGTGTGTGTGTGTGTGTTTCCATGCCCGTGTGTGTGTGTGTGTGTGTGTGTGTGTGTGTGTGTGTGTGTGTGTGTGTGTGTGTTTCCATGCCCGTGTGTGTGGGCCTAAAAGGACACCAGATGCCCATATGAATATGTTACATATGAATATGTTCCTATGAAGGAGGAGACAGACAGATGACATTGACAGCTACTGATCAGGCCTGGTCCTCCATCCCCCTTTCCTGGCAGAGCCGCCCAGCAACAATAAAACAACCCCGTTTTCATCCTTCCCGACAGTGCCCTGTTTTGCGAGGCAATATCTTTTGACAGTAAAAGCGGCAGGTGTGTCCCAAATGCCACCCTATTCCCTACAGGCACACGACTTTTAACCAGAACCTATAGGCCCTGGTCAAAAGTAGTGCACTATATATTGAATAGGGACGCAGACCCGATCTACATACAAAGTTACATCTGGAGCACGATTTAACCAGAAATCAAGAAAAGGAGGAGGAATGAGGGAAAACGGCGTATTAAATAAGTCTCAAATGATGCAACTTCAAGGTCTTTCCATTGAGGGCAGGTGAATGTTAATGCTGGTTGGGCTCGCTAGAGAGACGATCAGTGAGGAACAATGGCCTCTAAGCAGGCCTTGATGAAGACATAATTGTATTAGTTAATATCGTGACCCCCGTCCCCTGAGTTGATCTGTACTACCCATTCATCCTCTTCTCCCCCAACTCACCATCCCTACCCTACCCACATGCAGAGGCCTTTGAAGCCCCAATGGCTTATCCCTGTCCAGGGGTCATTACAATACAATAGCTCATGGATATTAAAACTAACCATGCATGGAATAAATACAAAAACAAGCTCCTCAAGGACAAACTAGAGACACTACTTGCTGACTGCTACAAAGAGGGGAACGTTCATTTTCCACCAAGACCATCCCCTGGCATGGCACGGTGCTATAAAAGCACACTACCCCTATGTCAAGAGAGAGGGTATTGGCCCAGGGTGGAAACTCAGAATACTAGACATTGAGGAAATTGAAACAACCTCTGTCAACGTGTACTAGTCTGGGACAGTAATGGTGCAGGGCTTCCTCATGCAGTTCCAGCAGGACATTTTCCAGATCAAAGAGAGAGCACAGCAGGAAAAGCTCTCTCTCTGTGATGTCTCCCCCATCCTGAGTGAGGAGTGAGTCCGATCACACCTCTTCAAAATGTCCTGCAGACAACTATAGTCACCCCCCCCCCAGCACTGAACAAACCTAGGTCCCACAATTGCACAGCTCCTCCATCATTTAGAGGGAAAAATTCACAGAGCTGGAGAGACATGGTGGAGCTCAGAGAACTAATCCACACAATCCAGACAGAACAAACCCACAAAACAGACCAGAACAACAACACCCCCCTAACAAGACCCGGAGGGCAGAAGGTGGAGATGGACGGCTGTCTGAGAGAGCTGGCTGTACTACGGACTGAGGTGAGAGAACTTAAAGAGGCACACATAGCACTGAAGGACGAGGTCAGAAAGCTGAGGTGTGACAGGGAGCAGAATACCCCCCAGACAAGCCAGTAGAACAGCTCAGCTCAGACCAAGACCAGAACCTCAACACCACAATGGGTGGAAATCTGTCCTTTGGTCTGATTAGTCCAAATTTGAGATTTTTGGTTCCAACTGCTGTGTCTTTGTGAGACGCGGAGTAGGTGAACGGATGTTCTCTGCATGTGTGGTTCCCACCGTGAAGCATGGAGGAGGAGGTGTGATGGTGTGGCGGTGCTTTGCTGGTGACACTGTCAGTGATTTATTTAGAATTCAAAGCACAATTAACCAGCATGGCTACCACAGCATACTGCAGTGAGCACTTAGTGGGACTATCATGTGTTGTTCAACAGGACAATGACCCAACACACCTTCAGGCTGTGTAAGGGCCATTTGACCAAGAAGGAGAGTGATGGAGTGCTGCATCAGATGACCTGGTCTCCACAGTCAACCGACCTCAACCCAATTGAGATAATTTGGGATGAGTCGGACCGCAGAGTGAAGGAAAAGCAGCCAACAAGTGCTCAGCATATGTGGGAACTCCTTCAAGACTGTTGGAAAAGCATTCCAGGTGAAGCTGGTTGAGAGAATGCCAAGAGTGTGCAAAGCTGTCAACAAGGCAAAGCTGTCACCTGCCTTAGCCCTATCCTGCAACCTAAGAGGTATGTATCAGATGCTCAGATGCTCAATATACTCTGCTCACACCTAATGTGATGATCGGGCCCAAACCACACAAAAACAACACTAAACCCTATGGAACATAAAGCTTTTACAATCTCATCCTGGAATATACAAGGTATGAGGTCATCTGCCTTTGGCCTAAAGAGCAGGAACGCAGACTTCATCCAAGAAATCAGACATTGTCAACGTACAAGAAACATGGTGTAGAGGAGATGGACCCACTGGTTGCCCTCTAGGTTACAGAGAGCTGGTAGTCCCACTCCCTGAAACAGGGAAGAGACTCAGGGGGTATGCTAATTTGGTATAGAGCAGACCTAACCCTCTCTTTGAAAATAGCCAAAACATCAAATCTAAAAATGTCAAGCAGACAACCTAAGAAAATTAACAATGACAAATGGTTTGATGAAGAATGCAAAAACCTAGGAAAGAAATTGAGAAACCCATCCAACCAAAAACATAGTTCCAGAAGACCTGAGCCTACACCTTCACTAAGGGGAATCACTACCACAATACAGAAATACACTACGGAAAAAGAAGGAACAGCAGCTCAATGTAATTGAAGAATCCATATAATCTAACTACTTCTGGGAAAACTGGAAAACTCTAAACAAACAACACAAAGAATTATCTATCCAAAATGGAGATGTATGGATAAACCAGAGAGAGAGGAAGAAAGCAAGAGAGAGAAAGAGAGAGAGAAAGAGAGAGAGAGAGAAAGAGAAAGAGAGAGAGAGAGAAAGAGAAAGAGAGAAAGAGAGAGAGAAAGAGAGAGAGAGAGAAAGAGAGAAAGAGAGAGAGAGATAGAAAAAAGAGAGGTAGAAAGCAGGAGAGACTAAGATTGATTAGGCTGAGCTATTGATCTTGTCTGAGTTCACGCGTTTCGAACTGCATTGTTGGACGTCTCACATCCCCAGCTGTACACTTAAATCAATGTCTTATAGTACACATACACACACACACACACACACACACACACACACACACACACCTTATCCAAGTGTGACACTAGTTACCCTAACAGTTCAATAAGGATGCATAAGTCAAATGAAAACTTGAATGATTGCATCTCATTCATTGCCCTTCTTCAACAACTAAAACGAAACAAACCCTGGATAAATATAATGGCGGTTTGACAATACAACATATGACGATCAATGGCCATCCGTCACGATCATAGAAAGAGGCTCGTTCCAAATCCTTAGGCTGCGTCATTCTACTAAGAGGTCTTAACAGTGATAAACCTTTTGAATGGCCGCCCAATATGCTTCCTGTGGTTAACTGGATATTATGTAAATAAGTGGCGGAATTGTCCATTCTAAAACCTTTGGAATTCATACTCATTAACGCATCAGGCAGTCCTTCAACACCATAGGCACAGGAGAAGGGAGGAAAATGTGACTGAAAGTGACAGTGTGTGTGTCTGTTGCCTCTACATTTCCTGAAGGAGGGGAGGAGGAGGAGGAAGCCATTTGAATAGAATTACGCTATATAGAAAGCAGCAGCTGGCAAGACAGACAGACAAACGGTTGTAACACTGAAAGAGCCACCTAACCCCTAACCAGCTCCATGTGCTGCAGACAGACAGACAGACAGACAAAACCCCAGACTATACAGTAGTACAGAGGGTTAGTGGGAGAGACAGGAATTCAATCCATTTCTCTATCTCGCTCTAGCCTCTGAAATACACACAGGGAGGCAGAGAATTGACTGAGTAGCTGAAAAGGATCCTGGCAGATGTCCATCCCTTTAAAAGGGGTGAGAGAGAGAGAGTGAGAGTGTGAGAGAGTGAGAGTGAGAGAGTGAGAGAGTGAGAGAGTGAGAGAGCGAGAGAGCGAGAGAGAGAGAGAGAAAAAGAGACCCCTCAGCCTCATGCCTGCTAGCCCGGCAAGGGAAGACAAGCCAACAGAGCCCACACACACTTCTTGACCTGCAGGCCACACACACACTACATGGTCACTGAGTGTATCAACTCCCACTGAAGCCAATGCACGATACCTGTCTCAGTCTCAACCTCTTCAATGATACACTTTGTATCCTGTTGATACCAGCTGTACTGTGGGGCTGGACCTTAAGTACTGCACATCCAAAGGCCTGGATCTGTGAATGTGTCTTGGCAACAACATCCTTTTCATCAGCTTGTATGAGTGCGAGTGTGTGTGCTTGCATGTGTTGGTTGGAGAGTGAACACGTGTGATTGCATATGAGTGTATGTGCTGTGTGTGTGTGTGTTTGTGTCCTCAATGTGTGGGCATTACACGGAAACGCAGACACACACTCACACTTGGATGTGAGGGCTACATGCCTGGAGGGTGGCTGTGTTAATGGCTCACCTGGCATCACTGCCACCTCCTGCCAGAGGCTGTGAGCCTGGCACGGGCACAGTGGGCACAGAGAGGGGAGCCGCCTCGCTCCAGCTGCTGCCCAGGTGACAGAGGCTGCCTGGGGGAAGGAAGGGAGGGGGGGGAACAAGGAGAGGATGGAGGGATGGATTGAAGAGAAAAAGAGGGATCGAGGGGAGGTTGAAGAGAAATAGAGGGATGGAGGGGAGGATTGGGGGCGCTTATTAGGGAGGAGTGGAGTGAGGGATGGAAGGCAAGAGGGGAAGATGGGTACAGTGACTACAGAAGAGTGGAGGACGGAGGGATGAAAGGGTGAAGAGAAGGAAGGGAGGATAAGGACAGTGACTAGGGAAGCGTGTAGGATAGAGGGATGGAATGAACAGTGGAGGAGAGGATAGGGAGTAGCAGGTATTACCTCTCTCTCCCTCCCCAGGGAGGCAGCATTATGGCCATGAATACTAAGAACCCAGGATGAGAGGACATGGTGGGGTACAGGGGACTGGTGGGTGTCCTGCCTGCTGGATGAGAGGACATGGTGGGGTACAGGGGACTGGTGGGTGTCCTGTCTGCTGGATGAGAGGACATGGTGGGGTACAGGGGACTGGTGGGTGTCCTGTCTGCTGGAAGAGAGGACATGGTGGGGTACAGGGGACTGATGGGTGTCCTGTCTGCTGGATTAGAGGACATGGTGGGGTACAGGGGACTGGTGGGTGTCCTGTCTGCTGGATTAGAGGACATGGTGGGGTACAGGGGACTGGTGGGTGTCCTGCCTGCTGGATGAGAGGACATGGTGAAGTACAGGGGACTGGTAGGTGTCCTGCTGGCTGGATTAGAGGACATGGTGGGGTACAGGGTTGCTGGATGAGAGGACATGGTGGGGTTCAGGGGACTGGTGGGTGTCCTGCCTGCTGAATATGCTGGCTCAAGGATGACAACATATGAGAGCAGTGTCACATGCTAACACATGGACTGGAACACCCAGGCATGTACCACTAGCTAGTCAGCGGTGGTGCGTGCTAATAGTGTTTCAGTCGGTGACGTCACTCGCTCTGAGACCTAGAAGTAGTTGTTCCCCTTGCTATGCAAGGGCCGCGGCTTTTGTGGCGCGATGGGTAACGATGCTTCGTGAGTGACTGTGGTTGATGTGTGCAGAGGGTCTCTGGTTCGAGCCCAGGTTGGGGTGAGGAGAGGGACAGAAGCTATACGGATACACTCACACATACACATGCATGCACATACTGGCAGCATACACACGTTTGCTCACTCGCACAAAAATACACACACACACACACACACACACACACATTACTATCATGACATTTTATTATCCGGTAATTACATATGGACACCTTCATCTCTGTGCAAAAGTCCCAATTAGTAGCCTACAGTGTTAATAATGTATAAATAGCATAGCTATCTATCTGTATCTCTATTTTCTGTGCTCTTGTAAACCCAACCGCCTGCTGTAAAACAGAACACAGCCGTATAAAGCTCTGTTCACTGGTGATACATTCAAACGCAGCATCTGTCCTTGTAGCACACTGAGCCAGCGTCTCTCTCTCTCTTCCACATCCTCCCTCTCCCCCTCGCTCTCATAGTCTCTCAGTCTTCCTCATCCTAACTGTCTTTTCTCCCCCTTTCTCTCATCTTTCACCCCCCCCCCCCCGCTCTCTCTCTATCTCACATCCTTATATCTCTCCCCTCTACCCCTGCTCCACCCCCCCCCCCCCCCCCCCCCCTCCCTCTCCATCCCTTTCTCACCTAGCCACCATCGCACAGCACTTGGCCGTCAGCCACGGCCGGCTATACACCCAACATCTGGGTCTGGCTGTTCTGAGCGGCTGCCAGAAGAGCCCTAGGTTTAAAGAGATGCAAACCGCCAGCTGAGTCTGCCTGGTCTCTGCGCTTCAGATCTGTTTGAATGTCAAACTCGCTCGGGTGCCAAACTCGCCTCGCTGTCCATTGCATATTATGTACCACGGAATAAAACGTTCCAATGTATACATCAATACGTAATAGCCAGGAAGAAGGCCATATATGGAGATGTATTATGTGACATACTGTACAATGGGACATTGTTTGTGGCTGGTCAACAGGTTGTTTGTTTTGTCGAAGGCACAAGTGGTCTTTGCATTTGAAATAGTGGTAGGTAGGCTGGCAACAGGCGTGTTGCCCGGCTGCTGCATATTATATATACAGTGGGGCAAAGGGTGGCTACTACTAATCTGAAATATAAAATATATCTTTATTTGTTTAACACTTTTTTAGTTACCACATGACTCCCTATGTGTTATTGCATGGTTTTGAAAATAGTACAAATAAAGAAAAGCCCTTGAATAAGTTGGTGTTCTAAAACGTTTGACCAGTACTGTAAATATGTATATATTTACATGTATACGTTTTATGGATACAGTATACGTAGATATTTTATGTGTAGATTGTCTGTGTGTCAGAGAAACCATGTCATTGAGATACATTATGGGTGGAAGGTCTACAAGATTTAGAGTATTCAGAGGAAGCTGAACAGATGATACCAACATCATATAATATACTAACAGTATGGCCTTACATTAGGAGGTGAGTGGTTGTTTTAGAGTTTGGACATCTAAGACCCTAGTACACTAAACGGGCACTAAGCTACGACATGATCTTCACTAATAGTCAAGATCAGATCGAAGTATTGTTAAGGTAAACACCGACTGCCAGACAACAGTTTAACCGCCTGTCGCCGCCCCTTTTAAACGTCCAATCAAATATTCATTGTGTGATGTTTGCACACGGCCCCTGCTCCCCTGGCCCACGCCGTCAACGACGCTCGCCTTCCGGAGCATGTTCTTGTCACGTTTTGAGGAAGTGGTGGCGGCTGGCAACGAAGCCCCATAACAGTTAAAGCCTGGATACAGTGATTAAAGCGAGGCTGCATCTGACGCTAGTAAAGACGCCATGCACGTCGCCGATGCTGTACTGATGCTGGGCTGGGTAGAGGATGTTCAGTATGGGCTGGGTAGAGGATGTTCAGTATGGGCTGGGTAGGGGATGTTCAGTATGGGCTGGGTAGGGGATGTTCAGTATGGGCTGGGTAGAGGATGTTCAGTATGGGCTGGGTAGGGGATGTTCAGTATGGGCTGGGTAGGGAATGTTCAGTATGGGCTGGGTAGGGGATGTTCAGTATGGGCTGGGTAGAAGATGTTCAGTATGGGCTGGGTAGGGGATGTTCAGTATGGGCTTCAGTATGGGCTGGGTAGAGGATGTTCAGTATGGGCTGGGTAGGGGATGTTCAGTATGGGCTGGGTAGGGGATGTTCAGTATGGGCTGGGTAGGGGATGTTCAGTATGGGCTGGGTAGGGGATGTTCAGTATGGGCTGGGTAGGGGATGTTCAGTATGGGCTGGGTAGGGGATGTTCAGTATGGGCTGGGTAGGGGATGTTCAGTATGGGCTGGGCAGGGGATGTTCAGTATGGGCTGGGTAGAGGATGTTCAGTATGGGCTGGGTAGGGGATGTTCAGTATGGGCTGGGTAGGGGATGTTCAGTATGGGCTGGGTAGGGGATGTTCAGTATGGGCTGGGTAGGGGATGTTCAGTATGGGCTGGGTAGGGGATGTTCAGTATGGGCTGGGCAGGGGATGTTCAGTATGGGCTGGGTAGAGGATATTCAGTATGGGCTGGGTAGGGGATGTTCAGTATGGGCTGGGTAGGGGATGTTCAGTATGGGCTGGGTAGGGGATGTTCAGTATGGGCTGGGTAGGGGATGTTCAGTATGGGCTGGGTAGGGGATGTTTATTATGGGCTTCAGTATGGTCTGGGTAGGGGATGTTTATTATGGGCTTCAGTATGGGCTGGGTAGGGGATGTTCAGTATGGGCTTCAGTATGGGCTGGGTAGGGGATGTTCAGTATGGGCTTCAGTATGGGCTGGGTAAGGGATGTTCAGTATGGGCTTCAGTATGGGCTGGGTAGGGGATGTTCAGTATGGGCTGGGTAGGGGATGTTCAGTATGGGCTTCAGTATGGGCTGGGTAGGGGATGTTCAGTATGGGCTGGGTAGGGGATGTTCAGTATGGGCTTCAGTATGGGCTGGGTAGGGGATGTTTATTATGCAGAAGCCTAGGTGTGTTCACTCTGTAAGGATGAGACCAAACTGTGCAGCCAATGGTTGAACTGATACAATGATAATGATATATACATAGGAAATGAATCCCTGGGGCATGAAGGAGAAGAACCAAACTGACATCAACTGATTAAAGGCCCAGTGCAGTCGAAAATGTGATTTTTCTGTGTTTTATATATACTTCCACACTATGAGGTTGGAACTATTCTGTGAAATTCTGAAAATTATTATTAAATATTAACTCATTTTAGTTTGAGAGCTGTTTGAAAAAAACTGTCTGAAATTTCAGCCTGTGTTGGTTGGATGGAGTTTTGGTGTGCCAGGTGACATAATTGGGCAGTAAATTGGTTAATAGACCTATAAGAAAGACAATTTTTTTCCTCAATTTTACTTAAGTTAAAAACAATCACAGTACGGTACTTAATCGTTACTCAGAAACTATTTGATATTTGGATAAAAAACGCTGCATTTGACCTTTAACTTATAGTAAATGAAAATACCATCTTCCACTCCCAAAAACTAAGATTGTAGGCCTATGAACAATCACATCAAACAGTTAGGCATTAAAACAGTCCATTGAACACTTTGCCAGTAGTCTGTCTATATCAACTTTACAGTACTGTGACTTTGAGAAATTGCTACACTAATGCCAACCGTCATGGGTAACAACAAAATAGCCGCCGTAGATCCTGAGACAGAAGGGCGGAAGAAATAAATTTGGCTCCGCTATCATAATCTAGCATGTGGAGCTAACTCACATTTTAATGTAAACTTAAAATCTGGCCGTCCCAAGGGTACCTACAAAAGCTAATTTGCATGATTAATTACCTACAATAGAGACATGGTGCTGTAAGTGCGTTTACTGCCTCTAGTCCCCCACACAGTAGATAGATACACCATCTGATCGCATAGTGCAGGTTGTGTATGAGCATGGTACTTACAGAGTGCTTTGCTTCTTCACTCTACTGCAGTTAGGTTGGAAACTAGGGGAAACCCTCATACAACGGAGTTAGCAGATTAAACATCATAGCATTCTTATGCATGTAGCCTAGAAATCCACTTCTGAAACTTTGAGCGAATGAAATGAAACGTCTCTTTTGAAAGCTGAGGCTCCCTGGCGAATCGCGTCTCAGAGGACATGTCTGCTGCCCCCCACCTTCCCCAAACCTTTGCTTCTCATCATCTTCAGGAGGCCCAGTTGGAGTAAACGTCTGAGAAAAGAGGCAAAACGGTCTCCGTTTCCCGCTGTCTTGTCTCACAAGCAGATTGCTAGCATATGGACTGGTTCATTACGACTAATACAGTATAATAGAACGCAGCTCACGAGGCTCGCACACAATGCGTCGAAGGTAATTATAAAGCAATCATTTCTAACAAGCCACCAAATCAGCTGGCGAGGCTCCCGGCAGTGCACCAAGTCTTCCCCCCCAGTGAGAACAACAGAACCGGGGAGGGAAAAATATTGTTATCAAACGCCGGCACACTGATCTTCCCTGCCTCCCTTCCCTGTCTTTAAAACCAGCCTTCTGAAACTGCCTGAGGATTTCTGACATTTTAAAAACTTTATTACAACACTAGAAGAAAGAAAAGCATGAAACTTTCATGCTCTTATTTTGGTTCTCGTTATGTTTCATTTGTGTCACAGGTTTGAAGTTGGCCTGTGAAGTTCTACCCTACAACAAGTTGTTCCTTAAAAAAAGTGTAACTAGACAGATTTCAGTCCCCACCTAACCATTCCCTCAGCCTGTGCCATAAAGTCCAGACCTCCTAGCAGATGCTGTAGTGTACTCACATAAAGGGACGCTAGACAAATACAGGTAACGGCCATACTAAACCAGACAGCTCAGGTACACAGCCATACTAAACCAGAGAGCTCAGGTAACGGCCATACTAAACCAGAGAGCTCAGGTAACGGCCATACTAAACCAGAGAGCTCAGGTAACGGCCATACTAAACCAGAGAGCTCAGGTAACGGCCATACTAAACCAGAGAGCTCAGGTACACAGCCATACTAAACCAGAGAGCTCAGGTAACGGCCATACTAAACCAGAGAGCTCAGGTAACGGCCATACTAAACCAGAGAGCTCAGGTAACGGCCATACTAAACCAGAGAGCTCAGGTAACGGCCATACTAAACCAGAGAGCTCAGGTAACGGCCATACTAAACCAGAGAGCTCAGGTACACAGCCATACTAAACCAGAGAGCTCAGGTAACGGCCATACTAAACCAGAGAGCTCAGGTAACGGCCATACTAAACCAGCGAGCTCAGGTAACGGCCATACTAAACCAGAGAGCTTAGGTAACGGCCATACTAAACCAGAGAGCTCAGGTAACGGCCATACTAAACCAAAGAGCTCAGGTAACGGCCATACTAAACCAGAGAGCTCAGGTAACGGCCATACTAAACCAGAGAGCTCAGGTAACGGCCATACTAAACCAGAGAGCTCAGGTAATGGCCATACTAAACCAGAGAGCTCAGGTAACGGCCATACTAAACCAGAGAGCTCAGGTACACAGCCATACTAAACCAGAGAGCTCAGGTAACGGCCATACTAAACCATAGAGCTCAGGTAACGCCATACTAAACCAGAGAGCTCAGGTACACAGCCATACTAAACCAGAGAGCTCAGGTAACGGCCATACTAAACCAGAGAGCTCAGGTAACGGCCATACTAAACCAGCGAGCTCAGGTAACGGCCATACTAAACCAGAGAGCTTAGGTAACGGCCATACTAAACCAGAGAGCTCAGGTAACGGCCATACTAAACCAGCGAGCTCAGGTAACGGCCATACTAAACCAGAGAGCTTAGGTAACGGCCATACTAAACCAGAGAGCTCAGGTAACGGCCATACTAAACCAAAGAGCTCAGGTAACGGCCATACTAAACCAGAGAGCTCAGGTAACGGCCATACTAAACCAGAGAGCTCAGGTAACGGCCATACTAAACCAGAGAGCTCAGGTAACGGCCATACTAAACCAGAGAGCTCAGGTAACGGCCATACTAAACCAGAGAGCTCAGGTACACAGCCATACTAAACCAGAGAGCTCAGGTAACGGCCATACTAAAGCAGAGAGCTCAGGTAACGGCCATACTAAACCAGAGAGCTCAGGTAACGGCCATACTAAACCAGAGAGCTCAGGTAACGGCCATACTAAACCAGAGAGCTCAGGTAACGGCCATACTAAACCAGAGAGCTCAGGTAACGGCCATACTAAACCAGAGAGCTCAGGTACACAGCCATACTAAACCAGAGAGCTCAGGTAACGGCCATACTAAACCAGAGAGCTCAGGTAACGGCCATACTAAACCAGAGAGCTCAGGTAATGGCCATACTAAACCAGAGAGCTCAGGTAACGGCCATACTAAACCAGAGAGCTCAGGTACACAGCCATATGCCACCCATTTCAAATGTTCATGGATCTCACGTTCACATTCATTCAAAATATACATTATAATAACATCACTGCAGAGATATTGAAGCCTGAATGAATTTAAAACCGTATACATGTAAACCACAGAACGCAGCACCGTGTAGTCTGATTTGCCTTCTTTGAAGCAGTCAGGTCCATTTCTTTGAATGGTTTGGCATGAGTCATCCAAGACTTCAGCCAGTGATACTGCTTTCTGCTGTCGTGTATAAGGGACAGACAGTTCTGGTCAGTAATGGTTCTGCACTTTTCAACTTACTTACATCCTCCCCTTCAGCAACAATTCCAGTAAGACTATTGTGTGAGTAACAATTGTGACCAATCTTAGAAGACAACCTGCCCTGAAAATCGAGAAACAGCATAACTTCCTGGAAGATAATGATTTAAAGACAGAAAATGTTCACATAAGTGATGCGATTATCATGACGTAACTCTTTTTATAAATCCACCAGCTTAGGAAACAAAATGGCTTCCTATACAATGTATAAAAATCCAAGAAGATGGAAGAATGAGATGATATGTCCTTTATATCCGTAACAAAACCACACACTGAAACCTTCTCTTCCGTGTCCTGTCAGAGCCATTTCTTAGCTCACTGGCAACCTATGTTCCAGTACACCAATCCTCTGTCCTCCATCTTTGGAATCTTTATAAGAACTGGTAGAAACAGTATAAGAGCTCTACAGAGATGGCTGGATGACAGAGAAGTCCCGACGCCGACGTTGTCCCAAGCGAGGCCCTTTATTATCCCGATCTGTAAATGACCACTGAGCTTCACCTAACGGGCCTTCCAGTTATATTAAACCAGGATCGATTCTACAACTGGAGGGTCCAGTCTCTGCCTCCGCTGAGGGGAATGGCTTTAAAGTACTACAGACAGACTCTGAGAGAAATGTATGGAGGCCATGCGTATGTGATGGGACAGGGGCTTAAAACCCACTTGGGATCGGGAATGGATGGAGGGATGAAGGAATGACATCAGAGCTCTGAGGAGAAGTACAGGATTGGGTAAGAAGAGGATGGAGGGATAAGTGGGCTAAAAGAGAAGTGAATTTTACCAAAGATACTCAGTAATAAGCAGTAGAGGGCTGAGTCTGACATGTACAGGAAGTGCTTGGTGATTCTTCTTGATGATGTTTCACTTTAACATTTTGTTCAACTTTCAGATGTTGTCTGTACCACTCCCAAGTCCCACCATGAATGATCAGGCAATACTTTCGTATTTAGAGAATACTGATCGCCAGCAGCACCACCGTAGTACATCTGAGATAAGAGAGATTGAAGTCTTTTTTTCATACTAATTAGAAAGACAGCAGTTGTTGGACTCCCAAAGGCATCAAACTCGTTATAAGAGGGAGTGCTTTGAATACCGATACATTACTGAATCAACAACACTCTTTAGAAACCACTGTCAGCATTATTGACAGAATCACAGTTAAAAGTTTGCATTTTCTCTTCAGATATAGACATTGACAATACTTGCTACAATGCGTGCTTCTGCATATTGAAGTTGTAATGGTTTTCACCAAATGGTAGCCAAACAGTGGTAGGTGAAACAGACCAAAAACATTTTCCGTTTTCTTGTGACACAAACCCATAATTTAAAGCCAGGACAAAATCTTAAGTCCTAAATAAGCTGCAACTGTACCAACCATAGCTGTCACGCCTACTGCCGCTCTTCCTCTCCAGCGCTCGATGTTGCCGGTCTACTAACCACCAGTCCTGGCAACCATCATTACGCACACCTGGACTTCCTCATCACCTTGATTACCTTCCCTTTATTCAACCCTCAGTGGCCTCAGTCATCAGGCAGTATTGGTTTGCTTTCATGTTCAATACGCATCGCCTGTTTTGTTCATTTGCCTTTCATCATTGTTATTAAACTCTCCTTCTGCACCTGCTTCCTGACTCCCTGTGTATTCGTGACAATAACCCATGGGAAATACTGACGCCAAAAGCCATAGCAACACTCTAAGCACGTGAAAACATGGAGAACCGTTTTGTTCTGCATTGATGTGATGCTAGCAAACGTTTCTTTCTGCTGTTAACCTCATCGCCCTCATTTCAACTTCACAACATCCGCTATAGGCCCCTCTACATACTGACGCCACTAAAATTACAGACAGAACCTGGACAAAGAAGAACAAACGCGAGGCCATTTTCTTTTCAAATCCTCAGCTCAATGAAGACGGCCATTAGGCCACTAAACTTCTCCGCCAATTCTCTCCGTCACTCTCTTTCTAGTCGAACAAAGTTCCAATTAAACTCAACCCACAGAGCTGAGAAGCCTTGATGTATTTTGTATTATTGGGCACAGTGGACTGAGAGACTAATGTTAAGGTGTTTTCATCTGGTTTCACCGTGCTAGCCACGTACTCTTGTCAGAGGAATCTCACAGAGCAAGACTGTCCAATTCATCTCAGGCCCCTCTCTCCCTGGCACTGCCCGACTCCCTGCCAGCCCACAGCTCAGAGCAGCTTTCTATGATTACAGTCAGGCTCTTCACAGGCCAGCTCATCAGACACTGAATATACTACTTGGGGTCCTTTTTTGTCTATTTAAAAATTTAAGTGACCCAGCATGGGAGTGTTAAATGAGAGAGAGAGAAGACTAAAGAGAGAGAGGATGAGAAAGGATGCAGAGAGAATACAATACAGTTTCATCCTCATACAGAAAATGAAAGGATTTAAAACCCCGCCGTTGCTCAGTGCTGTAAACTCCTCACACGTGTGTATCTAGCTCTGGGCTCACTATCACCTGTTTGTAGCTAGGGCCATACTGTAAACAGGCATTTAAGGGAGAGATGGCGGCGAGCGTAAGCAAAATCTGCTGAAGAGAGAAAGGATTACTGTCTATTGTTCATTGTTAACTCCTTTTCATCTCTGACCATTGTGAATGGGAGAGCCCCATTGAGGTACGCGAGCGCCTGCCAAAATGGCTCCCTTTTGTTTATAAATCTCATTATCCCCTCTCCCCAGGAGCAGGGCCTGAGTAACTACACTAGTGTGTGAAGAGCACTCTCCTGGCTCGGAGCTAATGGTAGCCAAATGATATTATGACTAAATAATGGTGGCTGAACTTTTAAATACACTCTTCGCCCTATAAGGAAGCGGTACAGCTGAAAGCCATTCGAGTCGGTAGCGATGTTGCACTCGATACGGATAGCTCTGACAGTGGCAGAAATGTCTACTTCTTTCGTGGTTATTTTACGGCGCCCAGCCAGGGGATGTCACAGTCTAACATACTGACCATTACACAACAAGAGGAGGATATGTAGAACATGAGTTATGAAAATCTGGTGCGCCACGCGACAAACCTTCCAGGGAATAGAGAAAAGAAAAGTGGTTGTGACGACAATAACCTCTCACCATAAGCCCTGGCAAAGTATACTGTATGTTTTACAGGAAAGTGCTGCTTGTGTTCACTGGAGGAGAAGAGAACAGCGCCTTCTACCCATGCCACTGTATGGCACAATGGGATTGGGTTGAAATGCATATATGTGTTTTTCATGTGACTCCACGGTCGATGCATTTACGTTGAAGAGCGCTGACTGCATGGGATTCCCAGTGATTCTGGATATGATACATGAAATACATTTGGAGCAACACATCTTTTCTCTATGTTTTTGTCGTATATTGTCCCTAAAAAAACTTTATGAATAAATTAAATTAAAGTCTCCCCACAAGGGAGGAAAAAACCTTAAGAGCCTTAAGGTTCTAGGTGAATGACCTCGCTAATAACCTTTAAGGATCTCATAAGAGTAAAGGCCTAATATAATTCCCATGCACAATGTAAGCATATACACTGTAGTGAGATCCTATACGGTACTGTGTATTCACAGATTAGTTTACTGTCTGTCAGTGGCCGTTGTGGAAGGTCAATGAAATTCATTTGGAAGATGTTGCCATTAAATCGTTGCATTGGGCTTAGGAGTGATCCTATGTCCTTATTAGAGATTGACCGATTCATCGGCATGGCCGATTAATTAGGGCCTATTTCAATCGGTAATCGGCATTTTTTGGACGCCGATTATGGCCGATTACATTGGATTCCACGAGGAAACTGCATGGCAGGCTGACAATCTGTTACGCGAGTGCATCAAGAAGCCAAGGTAGGTTGCTAGCTAGCATTAAACTTACCTTATAAAAAAACAATCAATCTTCACATAATCCCTACTTAACTACAGTCGTGGCCAAAAGTTTTGAGAATTACATAAATATTAATTTTCAAAGTCTGCTGCCTCAGTTTCTATTATGGCAATTTGCATATACACCTGAATGTTATGAAGAGTGATCAGATGAATTGCAATTAATTGCAACGTCCCTCTTTGCCATGCAAATAAACTGAATCCCGCAAAAAAAAAATCCACTGCATTTCAGCCCTGCCACAAAAGGACCAGCTGACATCATGTCAGTGATTCTCTCGTTAACACAGGTGTGAGTGTTGACGAGGACAAGGCTGAAGATCACTCTGTCATGCTGATTGTGTTCGAACAACAGACTGGAAGCTTCAAAAGGAGGGTGGTGCTTGGAATAATTTTTCTTCCTCTGTCAACCACGGTTACCTGCAAGGAAACAAGTGCCGTCATCATTGCTTTGCACAAAAAGGGCTTCACAGGCAAGAATATTGCTGCCAGTAAGACTGCACCTAAATCAACCATTTATCGGATCATCAAGAACTTCAAGGAGAGCGGTACAATTGTTGTGAAGAAGGCTTCAGGGCGCCCAAGAAAGTCCAACAAGTGTCAGGACCGTCTCCTAAAGTTGATTCAGTTGTGGGATTGGGGCACCACCAGTACAGAGCTTGCTCAGGAATGGCAGCAGGTAGGTGTGAGTGCATCTGCATGCACAGTGAGGCGAAGACTTTTGGCGGATGGCCTGGTGTCAAGAAGGACAGCAAAGAATCCACTTCTCGCCAGTAAAAACATCTGGGACAGACTGATATTCGGAAAAAGGTACAGGGATTGGACTGCTGAGAACTGGGGTAAAGTCATTTTCTCTGATGAATCCCCTTTCCGATTGTTTGGAGCATCCGGAAAAAAGCTAGCCCAGAGAAGACAAGGTGAGCGCTACCATCAGTCCTGTGTCATGCCAACAGTAAAGCATCCTGAGACCATTCATGTGTGGGGTTGCTTCTCAGCCAAAGGAGTGAACTCACTCACAATTTTGCCTAAGAACACAGCCATGAATAAAGATTGGTACCAACACATCCTCCGATGGCAACTTCTCCCAACCATTCAGGAACAGTTTGGTGACAAACAATGCCTTTTTCCAGCATGACGGAGCATCTTGCCATAAGGCAAAAGTGATAACTAAGTGGCTCGGGGAACAAAACATCGATATTTTGGGTCCATGGCCAGGAAACTCCCCAGACCTTAATCCCATTGAGAACTTGTGGTCAATCCTCAAGAGGCGAGTGGACAAACAAAAATCCACAAATTTTGACAAACTCCAAGCATTGATTATGCAAGAATGGGCTGCCATCAGTCAGGATGTGGCCCAGAAGTTAATTGACAGCATACCAGGGCGGATTGCAGAGGTCTTGAAAAAGAAAGGTCAACACTGCAAATATTGACTCTATGCATCAACTTCATGTAATTGTCAATAAAAGCCTTTGACACTTATGAAATGCTTGTAATTATACTTCAGTATTCCATAGTAACATTGACAACAATATCTAAAGACACCGAAGCAGCATACTTTGTAGAAATTAATATTTGTGTCATTCTCAAAACTTTTGGCCATGACTGTACACATGGTTGAGGATATTGCTAGTTTATCTAGCTTGTCCTGCGTTGCATCAATGCAGTTAATTTATCATTGAATCACAGCCTACCTTGCCAAACGGGTGATGTTTTAACAAAAGGGCATTCGCAAAAAAAGGGCAATTGTTGCACGAATGTAACTAACCATAACCATCAATGCCTTTCTTAAAATCAATAAACAGAAGTATATATTTTTAATCATGCATATTTAGTTAAAATAAATTCCTGTTAGCGGGCAATATTAACTAAGGAAATTGTGTCACTTCTCTTGCGTTTATTGCATGCGAAGTCATGGTACATGCAACAGTTTGGGCCGCCTGGCTTGTTTCGAACTAATTTGCCAGACTTTTACATAATTGTGACATAACATTGAAGGTTGTGTAATGTAACAGCAATATTTAGACTTAGGGAACGGTTCCGTATTTGACTGAATGAATAAACTTTTTGTTTTCTAAATGATAGTTTCCGATTTGACCATATTAATGACCAAAGGCTCGTATTTCTCTGTTTATAATGTTATAATTAAGTCTATGATTTGATATTTGATAGCGCAGTCTGACTGAGCAGTAGTAGGCAGCAGCAGGCTCGGAAACATTCATTCAAACTTTACTGCATTGCCAGCAGCTCTTAGCAATGCTTGAAACACAGCGCTGTTTATAACTTCAAGCCTATCAAGTCCTAAGATTAGGCTGGCAATACTATAGTGCCTATTAGAACATCCAATAGTCAAAGGTATTTGAAATACAAATGGTATAGAGAGAAATAGTTGACGTGTCATAATTCCTTTAATAACTGCAACCTAAAACTTCTTAACTGGGAATATTGAACCACCAGCTTACATATGTTCTGGGCAAGGAACTTAAACGTTAGCTTTTTTTTCAAAAACACTGTGTTTTTTCATTATTTAAACCAAATTTAACATGTTTCATTATTTATTTGAGACTAAATAGATTTTAGTTATGTATTATATTAAGTTCAAATAAGTGTTCATTGTTCATTCAGTATTGCTGTAATTGTCATTATTATATATATATAAAAAATATGTTTTAATTCCAGGTTGTAAGGCAACAAAATAGGAAAAATGTGAAGGGGGGTGAATACTTTCGCAAGCCACAGTAACTGAAGATAAGGACTAGAGGTCGCCCGATTATGATATTTCAATGCCGATACCGATACCGATTATTGGAGGACCAACAAAAGCCGATACTGATTATATATTCACCCCCCTTCACATTTTTCCTATTTTGTTGCCTTACAACCTGGAATTAAAACATATTTTTTTGGGGGGGTTGTATAATTTGATTTACACAACATGCCTGCCACTTTGAAGGTGCAAAATATTTTGGGGGGTGAAATAAACAATAAATATGACAAAAACATAGAAAACTTGATCGTTCATAACTATTCACCCCCTACCCCCCCAAAGTCAATACTTTGTAGAGACACCTTTTGCAGCAAATACAGCTGCAAGTCTCTTGGGGTATGTCGCTACTAGCTTGGCACATCTAGCCACTGGGATTTTTGCCCATTCTTCAATGCAAATCTTCTCAAGCTCCTTCAAGTTGGATGGGTTCCACTGGTGCACAGCAATCTTTAAGTCATACCACAGATTCTCAAATGGAATGAGGTCTGGGCTTTGACTAGGTCATTCCAAGACATTTAAATGTTTCCCCTTAAACCACTTGAGTGTTGATTTAGCAGTATGCTTAGGATCATTGTCCTGCTGAAAGATGAACCTCTGTCCCAGTCTCAAATCTCTGGAAGACTGAAACAGGTTTTCCTCAAGAATTTCCCCGTATTTAGCGCCATCCATCATTCCTTCAATTCTGACCAGTTTCCCAGTCCCTGATGATGAAAAACATCCCCACAGCCTGATGCTGGGATGGTGTTCTCGGGGTGATTTTGCGCCAGACATAGCATTTTCCTTGATGGCCAAAAAGCTACATTTTAGTCACATCTGACCAGAGCACCTTCTTCCATATATTTGTGGAGTCTCCCACATGCCTTTTGGTGAACCCCAAATGTGTTTGCTTATTTTTTTCATTAAGCAATGGCTTTTTTCCGTCCACTCCTCCATAAAGCCCAGCTCTGTGGAGTGTACGGCTTAAAGTGGTCCTGTGGACAGATACTCCAATCTCCGCTGTGGAGCTTTGCACCTCCTCCTTCATTATCTTTGGTCTTTTTGTTGCCTCTCTGATTAATGCCCCCCTTGCCTTGTCTGTGAGTTTTGGTGGGCGGCCCTCTCTTGGCAGGTTTGTTGTGCCATCTTCTTTCCATTTTTTATAATGGATTTAATGGTGCTCAGTGGTTTGTTCGAAGTTTCAATATTTTTTTATAACCCAACCCTGATCTGTACTTCTCCACAACTTTGTCCCTGACCTGTTTGGAGAGCTCCTTGGTCTTCATGGTGCCGCTTGCTTGGTGGTGCCCCTTGCTTAGTGGTGTTGCAGACTCTGAGGCCTTTCAGAACAGGTGTGTATATATACTCAGATCATGACAGACCATGTGACACTTAGATTACACACAGGTGTACTTCATTTAACTAATTCTGTGACTTCTGAAGGTAATTGGTTGCACCAGATCATATTTAGGGGCTTCATAGCAAAGGGGGGGTTTATTTTTGTTCATTTCACTTCCCCAATTTCAACTATTTTGTGTATGTCCATCATATGAAAACCAAATCAAATCCATTTAAATGACAGGTTCTAATGCAACAAAATAGGAAAAACTCCAACGGGGATGAATACTTTTGCAAGGCACTGTATCTATCCATCCATCAGTGTCTGCAGCTACCAGCATCACTCACAAAGAGAACACAGAGTTTTGCTTCGCTGTTGAAAGATCCAGCAATTGGGTCCTCGACATGAATGCTGGATCGTAACAAAAGTACACAGTTGTAACCTCTACTGTCTACCTTCTCCTTCTCGCGACGCTGTTTATTCATCCAAGATAAACACATAAGAAGGTTTAAAGTCAGCGTGAAGAGCTTTTGGAGTTGGTTCTGAGATGCGGTGTGGTATTGAAGGCTGAGTGCTGTGTGCGCCCGTCCAGGGTGGAATTGTAGGAGCTATTATCTTTCTGTTGGTGATAAGGGAAACACATTAACGGTCTGCGGTTCACTCCTGAACGTGTAGACTAAAAGCCTGGGAGACCTTGTTGTTGGTGGATGCGGAGGTTCACCTCTGTTCTCTAACGATGCAGAAAACGTTGACATTGCGTGTGCTTTTGTGAATGCCGCACCACCGTAGTGTAGCGAGGGTTACCTTCAATGCCAAGCGAATCTTTCAGAAAACATACACTGATTTACAAGGAAGACTCTCGAAGAAAATACTTTTATGTTCGCACCTTTGTTGATCTGGCCCGGTGTAACCCTACTCCTCTTCTCCTCGTCCAGCTTGGTGTACTCAGCTTCAGTGCTCTGAATGGCTGACTAGTTTTATACTGTATTGACTTTGTGAACTGCTCCGTGCAGAACGGCGGAGGGGAAAAAGAAGGACACTGCTTCGATCTCCACTTCTAATGAAAGCCAAAACTATGACAAACGCAATCATTCTCGGCGCATCCCGGCCAGAGGACAGAGTAATGAATCCCCCAATACACGCTCATCTTCCTTTCACAATACCTTCAATCTATTTCAAATGTGCATTCTGTCGCCGTGGATAAAGTCATTACCAAACGTGTCACAGCGTTGACAAGAAACTGATGGAGAACCAACCCCTTAAAAACAACAGAAAATTACTATAATTCCACGGATGTACGTAAGTTATGGAGCAATAATAGAAAATAATATACACACGGTATCGTGTTCCTGTCAACAATGAAATTAAAAAGAACTACTCCAAATCAATAAGGCCTGAAGTTCAGGGGGAGAGCAGAGAGAGTAGAATACCAAGGAGATGTCAACCAGGTCCTTTCGGTGGTCTATTCTATTTGCGTCCCAACTCCTCATATTACCTGTCACATTATTGCATCGATTCATTTTCATTGATGACTGATGCCTGCAATGAGTTGTTTTCTTGTTTTTGTTGCCGCTGAAGACCCGGGGCCAGAGAATGAAATATGCCGTGGGTAATTGGATTTAAATGGAAACGCTGACCTGTGTGGTATGGAGGCGTGGGAACGGGGTGTGTAGTGTCCCGTCGGCGGAGCGGAGAGGGAGAGAGAGTCTTACAGGGAGTTTAGACAGTCATTAACATGCCCGAGGACTTCATTAGCCGGCCTGATTACCTTGTGCATCAAAGTGACAGCTAGGAAAGGGTGGGAGCACACACGCGCGCTTGCACACACACACACACACACACACACACACAATCACACACACACACACACACACACACACACACACACACACACACACACACACACACACACACACTGAGAGAACAGGTGGTCAAACACCTCCTGATCCAGCACAATGCTGCTCTGCTCTAGACACAGCAATCCTATTTCAGAGTACATAGCACAATCTCCAGTATAAACTCAACGATGTTATAATCTCTGCTCAGTAACAGTGAGGAAAAACACAATTGAAATATTAAGGTCTGCTACCGGTGCCCAGCCATCATGCTTACAATACACTACAGAAAAAACATGATTGTACACATGATAGGCATACAATAATCCCGGCCAGTACAGCTCCCATCTAGCTAGCCACACTACAATGATGTTGTTTTATACAGTCACACAAAGACACGGATAGTGATAAATGGCCCAAGGTTCAAATCTGGGGGAAAGAAAATCACAAGAAGATCCGCCACAATAACGTGCCGTGTTGTTAAACTGGATATTCACAGAATGGATTGTCGTCTCTTTCTGCCTTATTATGTGGTTCTCTTGCCCACTCTCAAACTTCCATCCCGTCTCTTCTCCCCCATCTTTTACTCTTCAACTCTTTTCCTCTCTGCAATTTGTTTGTCCATCACTGTGTTTTCAGTGCTCTTTGCCACATTTCCACGGGAGCTTGCTGATACCTAAATTACATGTTTCTCCGCAGCTCTTTAGCAGGGCTGTCAGCTTCTTCTTTGGGTTGAAATAAACATCTAGCCTTTTCCCTTCCACAGCCCGTGATATCATGCAGTAAAGCCCAGCAGGACTGAGAGGGGAGAGTCAGGGCTTCCCTGCGTGATATCATGCAGTAAAGCCCAGCAGGACTGAGAGGGGAGAGTCAGGGCTTCCCTGCGTGATATCATGCAGTAAAGCCCAGCAGGACTGAGAGGGGAGAGTCAGGGCTTCCCTGCGTGATATCATGCAGTAAAGCCCAGCAGGACTGAGAGGGGAGAGTCAGGGCTTCCCTGCATGATATCATGCAGTAAAGCCCAGCAGGACTGAGAGGGGAGAGTCAGGGCTTCCCTGCATGATATCATGCAGTAAAGCCCAGCAGGACTGAGAGGGGAGAGTCAGGGCTTCCCTGCATGATATCATGCAGTAAAGCCCAGCAGGACTGAGAGGGGAGAGTCAGGGCTTCCCTGCATGATATCATGCAGTAAAGCCCAGCAGGACTGAGAGGGGAGAGTCAGAGCTTCCCTGCGTGTGCACGACTGTTTTTGACAGATACAGAAACACAGTAGAAGGAGGGATGAAGAAGAAAGGAGCGAGAGAGCAATAGTGGAATTAAAATACAGAGATTCAGATAGGGGGATAAACAGAAGAAGGATAGAAACATACAGAGAAAAAAGATGGTAGGAGAGAGAGAGATAATATATCAACTAGCTCTCATAGTCTATCAACTAGCTCTCACGGTCTATCAACTAGCTCTCACAGTCTATCAACTAGCTCTCACGGTCTATCAACTAGCTCTCACGGTCTATCAACTAGCTCTCACAGTCTATCAACTAGCTCTCATAGTCTATCAACTAGCTCTCACGGTCTATCAACTAGCTCTCACGGTCTATCAACTAGCTCTCACAGTCTATCAACTAGCTCTCACAGTCTATCAACTAGCTCTCATAGTCTATCAACTAGCTCTCACAGTCTATCAACTAGCACTCACAGTCTATCAACTAGCTCTCACAGTTTATCAACTAGTTCTCACAGTCTATCAACTAGCTCTCACAGTCTATCAACTAGCTCTCACAGTCTATCAACTAGCTCTCACAGTTTATCAACTAGTTCTCACAGTCTATCAACTAGCTCTCACAGTCTATCAACTAGCTCACAGTCTATCAACTAGCTCTCATGGTCTATCAACTAGCTCTCATGGTCTATCAACTAGCTCTCACGGTCTATCAACTAGCTCTCACGGTCTATCAACTAGCTCTCACGGTCTATCAACTAGCTCTCACGGTCTATCAACTAGCTCTCACAGTCTATCAACTAGCTCTCACAGTCTATCAACTAGCTCTCACAGTCTATCAACTAGCTCTCACTCTCACAGTCTCACAGAAGTTCATCCATGTTTCTCAAACATCAAATTTCGAAGTGTTTTATGGTTAAGATCAGGCATTAACTCCAAAGTTTGGAGGTAAGGGTTAAGGTTTGGAATAGGCTTAAAAGAGAAATGTAAAAAATACCTTCTATCGCTGGATTTGAAGTTGCAACCTTTGGTATCAGAGGCAGATGCTTACCACCATCCACCATCCCAGTCAACAACACCCTAGCAAAACCAAAACTGACTTGAAAGGTAACAGCGCTCACTGTTGCCTCTAGTGGCCGGTGTCCACGTCATCTCCCGACTTCCTCAGACATGGATGGACAACGAATACTGACTTGTATCATGGGTGACCTGGCTCAATATAGGAGGCAGCTTGCTGCTTGGGAGAACAGTGTGACAGAGATGGAGAAGAGGCCAAGAGGAGCCTCACAAAGAGAGGGATTAATGGAAGACTAAAACCGAATGGGCAGAATACCTCAGATGCCTCCCAAATGGCACCCTATTCTCAAAATAGGGCACAACTTTTGACCAGATCCCTTTGGCCTTAGTAGTGCACTATAAAGGGAATAGGGTGCCATTTGGGACATATCCACCACATTCATCTGCTACTGTAGTCACTCCACATTCATCTGCTACTGTAGTCACTCCGCATTCATCTGCTACTGTAGTCACTCCGCATTCATCTGCTACTGTAGTCACTCCACATTCATCTGCTACTGTAGTCACTCCACATTCATCTGCTACTGTAGTCACTCCACATTCATCTGCTACTGTAGTCACTCCACATTCATCTGCTACTGTAGTCACTCCACATTCATCTGCTACTGTAGTCACTCCACATTAATCTGCTACTGTAGTCACTCCACATTCATCTGCTACTGTAGTCACTCCAAATTCATCTGCTACTGTAGTCACTCCACATTCATCTGCTACTGTAGTCACTCCACATTCATCTGCTACTGTAGTCACTACACATTCATCTGCTACTGTAGTCACTCCACATTCATCTGCTACTGTAGTCACTCCACATTCATCTGCTACTGTAGTCACTCCACATTCATCTGCTACTGTAGTCACTCCACATTAATCTGCTACTGTAGTCACTCCGCATTCATTACCATCTAGTACTAATTAACCAACATGCTTATAAACATAGTAGATCCATGTCAAGTTAAATCCTACATGTATAGTGGATGTTTCACACATAGTCACACTGCCTCCTGCACTGCTACCTACTACACACACACTCAAACACACACACACACTCAAACACACACACACTCAAACACACACAAACACACAGTCGCCGGTGCCTGGAGCCAGCTAGTTACAGTTGCCTCTCTGTCTCTCCCATCACAGAGAAGGGCTTTTAGAAGAGGCTGATAGCGGTGATGATCTGCTCCTTCACATTTCCCCTGGCACATCACAGTCATGATCAAGTCTGTGTGATACACTGTGTGCGATAGACTGTGTGTGATGGAGTGTGTGTGATGGAGTGTGTGAAGCGGGACTGTGTGCGAACAGTGGACTGTACTGAGAGTGTCTGTAATCTCCACGAGGTGTTAGCTTGAATAGATGTATACGGTAGCTCATGCTGGAGAAATTGGTTTGTGAGTGGGTGTACGTGTGTGTTTGTGTGTGTTCCCCAGTGACCACTGTCATCTCCCATCTCTCTCTCCCTTCTCCTATCAGGATACCCTGTCTTATAGGCACATAGCAACATCTCTCCCTGCCTTCTCCTATCAGGATACCCAGTCTTATAGGCACATAGCAACATCTCTCCCTGCCTTCTCCTATCAGGATACCCTGTCTTATAGGCTCATAGCAACATATCTCCCTGCCTTCTCCTATCAGGATTCCATCTCTTATAGGCACA